>NC_079189.1:569309810-569609810 GCF_029499605.1 Hyla sarda | reverse complement strand
TTTTGTTTAATTTTCACATCCAACTTTAATGAAAATTTGTCAAAAACATGTGGGGTGTTAAGGCTCACTATACCCTTTGTTACGTTAACTGAGGTGTTTAGTTTCCAAAATGGGGTCTTTATTTTTTTGACTTTTATTTCAGAACTGCTATAAAATCAGCCACCCCTGTGCAAATCACCAATTTAAGCTTCAAATGTACATAGTGCTCTATCACTCCTGAGCCTTGTTGTGTGTCCGCAGAGCATTTTACGTCCACATATGGGGTATTTACGTACTCAGGAGAAATTGCTTTACAAATGTTGGGGGTCTTGGATGTCACCTATCAACCTTTTTTCCTGGTCACCGGGTCGCCGGAGACCTGGTTGACCTGGAATCGCCGATAATCGCTGGTCTGAATTAGCCGGCGTTTTGCCGGCCTCAGGACCCCCTCCGGGGTTTGCACGGGGTGCCTGCTGAATGAGTATGCCCTGTGTCTTTAAGGGGTTAAAACTGTTCACTGCTATGCATAGGCATACACCCTGATCAATATTATCGGCAATCTTCTACTCTGGTTTGCTGTAAAGCAGACCAGAGAAGAAGAGAACAGTCAGAGCAGGTGAGGGGACCTCCGTCCGCCATCTTGAATGATCGGATACCTGTGGCTGTGCCGCAGGGGGAAAGCTACCTAAAGGGAATGAGTTTCCACAGGAAACAAACTACAGGGGGGCCATATATACAGGCACAGCATTGAAATGTGTTAAAAAGAAAAGAAAGTGTTAATAAATGTGAATAAGCCCCTCCTCTAATAAAAGTTTAAATCGCCCCCTTTTCCCATTTTTTACATAAAATAATGTAAACAAACATAAACCTATTTGGTATCTCCGTGTGCGTAAATGTCTGAACTAATAGAATGTGTTTCCCAACCAGTATGCCACAGCTGGAGGCATACTGGTTGGGAAACACTGGTCTATGGTACTGTATTTGGAGTATGGTTTCAAGCTGTTGCTAAACTACAACTCCCAGCATGTCAGGACAGCCCTTGTAGCTTTGCAACAGCTGGAAGCACACTGGTTGGGAGACAGTGGTCTATGGTATATTTGTAGTATGGTTTCAAGCCTCCAGCTGTTCCAAAACTACAACTCCCAGCATGCCCAGACAGCCTTTGACTGTCCAGGCATGTTGGGAGTTGTAGTTTTGCAACAGCTGGAGGCACATTGGTTGGCAACCTCTGCTCTAAGTTATTGTATGTCGAGTATGGTTTTAAGCCTCCAGCTGTTGAAAAACTACAACTTCAGCCAAAGGCTGTCCAGGCATGCTTGGACTTGTAGTTTTGCAACAGCTGGAGGCACACTGGATGGAAAACACTGCTCTATGGTATTTCAAACCTTCAGCTGTTGCAAAACTACAACTCCCAGAAACTCTGCTCTATGGATGTATTTGGAGTATGGTTTTATGACTCCAGCTATCCAGGCATGCTGGGAGTTGTAGTTTTGCAACAGTATGGTCTCAAGTCACAATGGTCCAGGAAAGACCATGCATGTTGAAAATTTTGCAACCTAAGGTCATTGTTACTTGAGAGATCTCTGTGTCTGTAGTAATTCCTTCTCTGCTCCTATATTACTGGAAACAAAACCAGGCATATTTGCTGTTCAGGAGTCTGGAAAAGCTGGGTGACTAACAATGTATAGTATAGTTTTTGCTGATCTTAATTTTGCTTATGGGACAAATCATATTACTAGTTAGAAGACCCTGGAGTAGCAACTTATATAATGATGTAACAATGTGACCTATAGGATCAGGAAAGATCTGGGCCAGCAGGTGTAGTAACCCTTTGTGTATTGTCCTCACTGCCTGTTCCCTGGTGACTCAGTCTCATTCATTCCCTGCACACACCCTCAGACTACAGCTGTTCTGTGCGTCCTTAGCAACCTTTCTGAGTGCCTGCCTGACACTGACTGCAGATCCCTGGACCTGCTGACTGCTAGAGACCTGCTGATTCCCTGCAGGATCCTGATCCCTGCACCTACAGTAGATCCAAACAGAACCCCCTGCACAGATTTGCACCCATTGGGGCCCCTATATAGGCTGTGTATCGCTAATGATACATAATTAGTGCATTGTTTGCCATAGAACAGTCTGGGAGGGCATTACAAGACTAATGGTCTACTAGACACAACTACTGGTCGAAACTTCTGGCCTACAAGACACAACTACTGATCTGCAGGACAACTACTGGTCTACAGGACACAACTACTGGTCTGCAGGACAACTACTGGTCTACAGGACACAACTACTGGTCTACTGGATAACTACTGGTCTACAGGACACAACCACTGGTCTACAGGACAACTACTGGTCTCACAGGACACAACTACTGGTCTACAGGACACAACTACTGATCTACTGGACACAACTACTGATCTACAGGACACAACTACTGGTCTACAGGACACAACTACTGATCTACAGGACACAACTACTGGTCTACAGGACAACTACTGATCTACAGGACAACTACCGGTCTACAGGACAACTACCTTTCTACTGGACAACTACTGATCTACAAGACAACTACCGGTCTACAGGATAACTACCTGTCTACTGGTCGCAACTTCTGGTCTACTGGTCGCAACTTCTGGTCTACTAGTCGCAACTTCTGGTCTACAGGACACAACTACTTGTCTCCTGGACACAACTACTTGTCTGTTGGGCACAACCTCTACTCTATTAAAACACAACTACTGGTCTACTGCACACAACTCCTGTCTACTGGACAAGACTACTGGTCTACTGTGCACAAGTCTACAGCTAGGTGCCCTTTGTACAGTTTCCCTGTATTCTTTAATTCAGCTAAAACTTTGTAACTTCTAAAGCACAGAGAAGCTTACAGAACTGATAGAGATCCTCAGGTAAGGAGCATGGAGAGGTCTGGAGGATTCAGAAAGGGGGAGATTGTATTGGTATTACTTCATAGTATGGTCTAAACTAAAGAAAATCTTTTGTTTAATGCAACTTTTGATACATTTTGGCATTTACTTAGCATTTTAACAAATAATAATATTTCAGTTTGCTGTCAGAGCATGGAGACAGGAGCCTATAAAAGGCCATCTTCTTAATGCATGGTCCTCTACTTTAGAGTTAGGAAGGGGTTAAACTGGGGCTCCTATTGTGTGACATTTATATGCCCCAATATAATACAGTATAAAGTTTATAATGGTTCTTGTCATCCCCTGAATGACCTCTCCCTTCTCTACACTGCATTATTTACTGCCTCTCCTTATTTTGTCCATCATGTTTTAGTTCCCCTTTGCTAATTTTGGGAGAAATCAATATAAATAAAAGTGGTCAGCAAGGAGTCCTGTAAAGATGAGAGGTTTCTGTGGCTCCTTCTGCTGGTGCCCCAGCTACAGTACCTATATCACCTGTCCATCATATACACTAAAACATTAGTAAAGAAGAAACTATATGTGCGCCCCCTAGTGTATTATCTTCGATCAGATTAAAAACACATGACACGTTTTCAGTCCACATCAGACTCTTCCTCAGATTGTGAACATCTGAGGAAGAATCAGGTGTAGACTGGAAACGTGTCGTATGTGCTTTAATTTTAACATGTGTTTTTGAAATAAAATATATTATTATACAATAATCTCCTTTAGTGGAATTTTAAATGAGAGAAGCACGATATTAGAGATCCAATTTTAAACACCTCCTGGGCCTCTTTTACCCGGTACCCTGATACATTCCCCCACATTTACTATTTTCCAATATTCTTTTTCCCTTTTAATTGTGAAATCTTAGTTTTGTTGTTGATTTTGTTGCAGAGTTTTAGTTTGTATTTAACTCAGTTGCATTGAATTGAATCTTCAGTGAATATCCAGGGCATTATTGTACTTCACATTGTTGCATAATTTTGATGCAGATTTCGCAACACACGTAGACGCTCCAGAGTGGCCGTCAGACAAACAGCCTCATAGCCAACAAGGAGTGCTGCTGAATGGAGCCTGGGTTTCATATCATTGTTCTTATACCTTCATTCACCATTTATACTGGTATTTGAGGATTCCTAGTCTGATAAAGCTTACGGGGGTTACCCCAAGGACAGGGGATAACTACAGTACATTGCATAAGTATTTAAACCCTTGGACTACATTTGGCATGGTATAACCGCTATCATTATTATTATTTCATTGGGATGAACCACAACAGGGTGTTAATAGACAAAATAATCCAGCATTTAGAAGTGGGGGGAAATATTAGATGGATTTTTAGGATGCATTCACACTGCGAATCTCCGCATGTAGAATTCCGCAAGCAAAGATTCCATATGTAGGACCGCACAGCACTGTGCCGTCATCATTGGTGGCTATGCAGTGCTCGTGCACTTCTGCGCAAAGAATGAACATGTTAACGGGTGTTAATGGGTCTCGCAGGAGACGATTCACACTGATGTTACTGTTAACTGCGCATAATTGCGCCAGCGGAATTCTGCTCATGGAATTCGGGGGGTATTACGCAGTACGAACATCCCCCTAGAATGATTCACAAATAAAAATTTGAGAAGTGTTAAATGCATTTGTATTCACCGCCACTAATTAGAAACCCCGAACCAAGATCTAGTGTGACCGATTGCCTTTACAGGTCACATGATTAGTAAATCGGGTCAACCTATCTCAGTACAAATGAAGGAGACAAAGAGAAAAAAATCCAGGGGCGTTCCCTGGTGTAGTAGTAGTATTTTGGGAAGATGTTAACCTGCCATCGCACCTATAGTGCTATACTAACCTTGTTGGTTTGTGCTTTATGATATGCATGACTATATAGAAGACATATTGACTTATGCAGTATGCTGCTCAAGGATCCTTTCCATGTACCCTGGGGTGGTGCCGATAGGAGAAGGTTTTAGCAAGGAAAAATGGGTCTGGAATGAGCACTGCTGCCTGGTTAACATGAAAATACTCAGCAGCCAAAGTTGTACAGGACTTGTAGGTTTGTTTAAGAAATACAAGAATGGACAACGAGTTTTGGCGCTTCTTAGGTCCAATAACAACTTCTTAGGTCCAATAACAATCAATTGCTGGTGTCTTGATGGAGCTTCCAACTGCTGTGGTGGTGGCATCTCAGTAGAAATTCACCTGTTCTGTGAAGGCCTCAGAGTTTGTTAGAAAGTATTACTGAACAAAAAGCAGCATGAAGACCAAGGAGCTCACCGAACAGGTCAGGGATAGGATAAAAATGTAAAGAAGTACAAAGCAGGGTAAGGTTATAAAAAAAAAAAATGCAAAGAAAGACTATGTGTGGAGTCAGCTTACCACATGTAAAGTCCAGTACAGGCACATCGGGAACATATGCAGGGAACCACAGAACAGTGCAGTCAAGCCGGTTCTCGGAGGAGATATCTCAAAACAAAAACGATGAAATCCCTAGAAATCCAAACTTTAATCAATTCCGGTAAAATCCATGTGCTCAAAGCAAAACCATTTAAAAACTATGGATTTTAACGGAATTGAATAAAGTTTGGATTTTTTTTTTTTTGGGGGGGGGATTTTTTTTTAGGGGAACTGGATTTCACCGTTTTAGTTTTTTGACCAAAATAAATGTCCCCAGCTTTGAACATTTCACGGAGCACCATAAAAGACATCATAAGAAAAGGCACGCATGTTCAGGATTTCAGAACATATCCAGGATTGAGCACTGTTTGGAAGTCTTATAGAAAATATAAAGAGCGGTGGCCAAGCATGAGAGTTGCCTGTTTGCTTGGTAAGAGGAGATTGACCTCAGTGTTTGCACCCTCACAAATCACGGAATTATTTTTAATGGTTAACTTTTAATCTTGGGATAACCCCTTCAATCGCTGGATAATCTGTATTTTTGTCATATACTTTCTATTTCAGTTTCTCACCATCTTGAAGCGATTTGTTTGATGCCAGTGGATAGAGACATGCTCGTTCTCAATATAGCAGTTGTGATTTTGTTACAATTCTACCCTGTGCAGGTGAAACAGTCAGGATACAATTTACCTACTCTGATACACTGTAACAGAATATCAGCTGTATTTATTGTATGAACTAGCTACAGTTGTGGCGAGTCTTAGTTCTGTCTATCTAGATGTAAACATAATGTTGGATGTTTATTATCCGTTGTGTTTTGGTGCCGTATTGCACAATAATTTTGCACAATTTTCAGTGTCTCTCAGCTGGCCAGAACTAACTATGTGGCATACGACTTGTAATAATTTTATCTTATTGTACAACATTACGTTGCTGCTTGGTGCACAAAACTGCGCATCTGGCCAACATACTTTGGGCAAAATCAAGCAAGAATTGGGAGATTATTTGCCTGTTTTGTGGAAAATGACTATGGGAAAGAGGCGTTGGAAACTAGAGAGGGCGTACCTGTATTCCCTTGCCTCGCTCCCCTTCTATAACGCGGGCTCAGGAGCTGCGTGGCTAATAGCTGCCGGGACCCGTGGCTAATGCCGGACATCACAGATCGTGGTGATGCCCTGCATTAACCCCTAAAATAAAAATTAAAAAAATTCCCCAGCAGTTTAGCAGACCAGCTAAGAGGATGGCGGGAGGGCCCTTACCTGCTTACTCGCCATCCAATCGATGATCTGATGTTCCTGACAGCCATGGCATAGCATTGAGCAGTGTAAAGGCTATAAAATTGTGTAAAAAAAAAAAAGTAAAAAAATGTTTTTTTTTTTACTAAATGTGATTTAACCCCTTCAATAATAAACGTTTGAATCACCCCTATTTTCCCTTTAAAAAAATATGTAAACAAAAATGAACATAGACATATGTGGTATCGCGCGTGCTTAAATGTCTGAACTATAAAAATATTATGTTAATTAAACTACATGGTCAATGGCGTATACATAAAAAAATACCAGAGTTCAGAATTGCGTATTTTTGGTCACTTTTTATTCTAAAAAAAAATGCATAAAAGACGATCAAAAAGTCCCATCAAAACAAAAATGGTACCAATAAAAACAAAAGATCACATCGCAAAAAATGAGCCCTCATATAGCCCTGTATACAAAAAAATTAAAAAGTTATAGGGGTCATACAAAATTTTCATACAAAAAGTTATAATTTTTTAAAAGAAGAAAAACTAAATCTAACCTATATAAGTTGGGTTGTATTTGCCTACAGAATAAAGATAAGGTGTCATTTTTACCGAAAAGTTTTCTGCGTGGAACCGGAGGCCTCCACAAGTTACAAATAGAAGTTTTTGTTTAGTTTTCCCCAAAATTTTTTTTTTGTTGTTTCACCGTAGATTTTGTGGTGAAATTGAGGTCATTACAAAGTAAAATTGGTGTAGCAAAAAACAAGCCCTCATGTGGGTCTGTAGGTGGAAAATTTAAAGCATTATGATTTTTATAAGGGGAAATGAAAAAACAAAAGTGAGTAAATGAAAACTCAATGCCCTGAAGGGGTTCAAGGGGTACTCTGAAGGAAGAAAAAGTTTTTAAATCAACAGGTTCCACAAAGTTATACAGATTTGTAAATTTCTTCTATTCAAAAATCTCACTCCTTCCAGTACTTATCAGCTGCTGTATACTACAGACGAAGTTGTGTAGTCCTTTCCAGTCTGACCACAGTGCTCTCTGCTGACATCTCTATCCCAGAGTGTGTCAGGAACTGACATAGGCGTGCGCAGTCTATTGCATTAGGGTGTGCACCCTAAAGCACAAACTCACGCCGCACACGCGTGTGTGTGTTTATTTAGATATATATATATACATATACACACACACTCTTGCTTGCATGCACACATACATAAACAGACCTACACTCATATAAATATCAATACAAACAAAATGAAAAACTTTATTAAAACTTTTTTGGGGATTGGTTGCTTTTTTTTGGATTGAAGGCTCCATTATACATACACTGTACAGCAATCATACCTCCATTATACATACACTGTACAGCAATCATGCATTCAGTATACATACACTGTACAGCAATCATACATCCATTATACATACACTGTACAGCAATCATACATCCATTATACATACACTGTACAGCAATCATACATCCATTATACATACACTGTAAAGCAATCATACATCCATTATACATACACTGTACAGCAATCATACCTCCATTATACATACACTGTACAGCAATCATGCATTCAGTATACATACACTGTACAGCAATCATACATCCATTATACATACACTGTACAGCAATCATACATCCATTATACATACACTGTACAGCAATCATACATCCATTATACATACACTGTAAAGCAATCATGCATTCAGTATACATACACTGTACAGCAATCATACATCCATTATACATACACTGTACAGCAATCATACATCCATTATACATACACTGTAAAGCAATCATACATCCATTATACATACACTGTACAGCAATCATACCTCCATTATACATACACTGTACAGCAATCATACATCCATTATACATACACTGTACAGCAATCATACCTCCATTATACATACACTGTACAGCAATCATACATTCATTATACATACACTGTACAGCAATCATACATCCATTATACATACACTGTACAGCAAGCATACCTCCATTATACTTACACTGTACAGCAATCATACATTCATTATACATACACTGTGTCTGTACAGAAATCATACCTCCATTATACATACACTGTACAGCAATCATACATTCATTATACATACACTGTACAGCAATCATACATCCATTATACATACACTGTACAGCAATCATACATTCATTAAACATACACTGTACAGCAATCATACATCCATTATACATACACTGTACAGAAATCATACCTCCATTATACATACACTGTACAGCAAGCATACATTCATTATACATACACTGTACAGCAATCATACATTCATTATACATACACTGTACAGCAATCATACCTCCATTATATATACACTGTACAGCAATCATACATTCATTATACATACACTGTACAGCAATCATACATCCATTATACATACACTGTACAGAAATCATACCTCCATTATACATACACTGTACAGCAATCATACATTCATTATACATACACTGTACAGCAATCATACCTCCATTATACATACACTGTACAGCAATCATACATCCATTATACATACACTGTGTCTGTACAGCAATCATACATCCATTATACATACACTGTACAGCAAGCATACCTCCATTATACATACACTGTACAGCAATCATACATTCATTATACATACACAGTACAGCAATCATACATCCATTATACATACACTGTACAGCAATCATACCTCCATTATACATACACTGTACAGCAATCATACATCCATTATACATACACTGTACAGCAATCATACCTCCATTATACATACACTGTACAGCAATCATACATTCATTATACATACACTGTACAGCAATCATACATCCATTATACATACACTGTACAGCAAGCATACCTCCATTATACTTACACTGTACAGCAATCATACATTCATTATACATACACTGTGTCTGTACAGAAATCATACCTCCATTATACATACACTGTACAGCAATCATACATTCATTATACATACACTGTACAGCAATCATACATCCATTATACATACACTGTACAGCAATCATACATTCATTAAACATACACTGTACAGCAATCATACATCCATTATACATACACTGTACAGAAATCATACCTCCATTATACATACACTGTACAGCAAGCATACATTCATTATACATACACTGTACAGCAATCATACATTCATTATACATACACTGTACAGCAATCATACCTCCATTATACATACACTGTACAGCAATCATACATTCATTATACATACACTGTACAGCAATCATACATCCATTATACATACACTGTACAGAAATCATACCTCCATTATACATACACTGTACAGCAATCATACATTCATTATACATACACTATACAGCAATCAAACCTCCATTATACATACACTGTACAGCAATCATACATCCATTATACATACACTGTGTCTGTACAGCAATCATACATCCATTATACATACACTGTACAGCAAGCATACCTCCATTATACATACACTGTACAGCAATCATACATTCATTATACATACACAGTACAGCAATCATACATCCATTATACATACACTGTACAGCAAGCATACCTCCATTATACATACACTGTACAGCAATCATACATTCATTATACATACACTGTACAGCAATCATACATCCATTATACATACACTGTACAGCAATCATACATCCATTATACATACACTGTGACTGTACAGCAATCATACATCCATTATCCATACACTGTACAGCAAGCATACATCCATTATACATACACTGACTGTACAGCAATCATACATCCATTATACATACACTGTGACTGTACAGCAATCATACATCCATTTTACATACACTGACTGTACAGCAATCATACATCCATTATACATACACTGTACAGCAAGCATACCTCCATTATACATACACTGTGACTGTAGAGCAATCATACATCCATTATATATACACTGTACAGCAAGCATACCTCCATTATACATACACTGTACAGCAAGCATACCTCCATTATACATACACTGTACAGCAAGCATACTTCCATTATACATACACTGTGACTGTACAGCAATCATACATCCATTATACATACACTGTACAGCAAGCATACCTCCATTATACATACACTGTACAGCAAGCATACCTCCATTATACATACACTGTGACTGTACAGCAATCATACATCCATTATACATACACTGTACAGCAAGCATACCTCCATTATACATACACTGTACAGCACGCATACCTCCATTATACATACACTGTGACTGTACAGCAATCATACATCCAATCCATTAATAATGGATTGGATGTATGATTGTTGTACAGTCACAGACACAGTGTATGCATAATGGATGTATGATTGCTGTACAGTGCATGTATAATGGACAGGGCCGTCTTTAATTTTGATTGGACCCTGGGATCAGTACAGGATCAGTAATGTAATGTATGTATACAGTGACCTCACCAGCAGAATAGTGAGTACAGCTCAGGTGTATAATACAGGATATAACTCAGGATCAGTACAGGATAAGTAATGTAATGTATGTACACAGTGACTCCACCAGCAGAATAGTGAGTACAGCTCTGGTGTATAATACAGGATATAACTCAGGATCAGTACAGGATAAGTAATGTGATGTATTTACACAGTGACCCCACCAGCAGAATAGTGAGTACAGCTCTGGAGTATAATACAGGATATAACTCAGGATCAGTACAGGATAAGTAATGTAATGTATGTACACAGTGACCTCACCAGCAGAATAGTGAGTACAGCTCTGGAGTATAATACAGGATATAACTCAGGATCAGTACAGGATAAGTAATGTAATGTATGTACACAGTGACCTCACCAGCAGAATAGTGAGTACAGCTCTGGAGTATAATACAGGATATAACTCAGGATCAGTACAGGATAAGTAATGTAATGTATGTACACAGTGACCCCACCAGCAGAATAGTGAGTACAGCTCTGGGGTATAATACAGGATATAACTCAGGAACAGTACAGGATAAGTAATGTAATGTATAGACACAGTGACCTCACCAGCAGAATAGTGAGTACAGCTCTTTAGAATAATACAGGATATAACTCAGGATCAGTACAGGATACGTACGGGGGAGGGGATTATCAGATTATGCAAGTGAGGGGAGGATAATAATGATTATTATAATCCTCCCCTCACATATATGTAACATCTCCCCCTCACATGTATAATCTGATAACCCCCTCCTCACATAGATAATCCCCTCACATATAATATCATAATCAGATTATATGTGAAGGGATAATCAATGTGAGGAGGGGATTATCAGATTATACATGTGAGGGGGAGATGTTACATATATGTGAGGGGAGGATTATAATAATCATTATTATCCTCCCCTCACATGCATAATTTCCTCCCTTCTTACATTATATAATAGCCCCCCCCCACACTATATAATAATCCCCCCCCACATTATATAATAAATCCCCCCCATATTATATAATAAATCCCCCCCACACTATATACTTAATCCCCCCTCACATTATATAATGAATCCCCCTCACATTATATAATACATTCCCCTTTCACATTATATAATAAATCCCCCCCACACTATATAATAAACCCCCCCACACTATATAATAACCCCCCCCACATTATATAATAAATCCCCCCACCCCCCACACTATATAATTAATCCCCCCACACATTATATAATGAATCCCCCCTCACATTATATAATGAATCCCCCCTCACATTATATAATAAATCCCCCCTCACATTATATAATAAATCCCCCCCCACCCCCCACACTATATAATGAATCCCCCCTCACATTATATAATAAATCCCCCCTCACATTATATAATAAATCCCCCCCACACTATATAATAAATCCCCCCCACACTATATAATAACCCCCCCCACATTATATAATAAATCCCCCCACCCCCCACACTATATAATGAATCCCCCCTCACATTATATAATGAATCCCCCCTCACATTATATAATGAATCCCCCCTCACATTATATAATAAATCCCCCCCTCACATTATATAATAAATCCCCCTCACATTATATAATAAATCCCCCCTCACACTATATAATGAATCCCCCCTCACATTATATAATTAATCCCCCCCACATTATATAATAAATCCCCCCTCACATTATATAATAAATCCCCCCCCCACATTATATGATAAATCCCCCCTCACATTATATAATAAATCCCCCCTTACACTATATAATAAATCCCCCCCACACTATATAATAAATCCCCCCTCACATTATATAATAAATCCCCCCCACACTATATAATAAATCCCCCCCACACTATATAATAAATCCCCCCTCACACTATATAATAAATCCCCCCTCACATTATATAATAAATCCCCCCTCACACTATATAATAAATCCCCCCTCACACTATATAATAAACCCCCCCCACACTATATAATAAATCCCCCCTCACATTATATAATAAATCCCCCCTCACATTATATAATAAATCCCCCCTCACATTATATAATAAATCCCCCCTCACATTATATAATGAATCCCCCCTCACATTATATAATAAATCCCCCCTTACACTATATAATAAATCCCCCCCACACTATATAATAAATCCCCCCTCACATTATATAATAAATCCCCCCCACACTATATAATAAATCCCCCCCACACTATATAATAAATCCCCCCTCACACTATATAATAAATCCCCCCTCACATTATATAATAAATCCCCCCTCACACTATATAATAAATCCCCCCTCACACTATATAATAAACCCCCCCCACACTATATAATAAATCCCCCCTCACATTATATAATAAATCCCCCCTCACATTATATAATAAATCCCCCCTCACATTATATAATAAATCCCCCCTCACATTATATAATGAATCCCCCCTCACATTATATAATAAATCCCCCCTCACATTATATAATAAATCCCCCCTCACATTATATAATAAATCCCCCCTCACATTATATAATAAATCCCCCACACTATATAATAAATCCCCCCTCACATTATATAATGAATCCCCCCTCACATTATATAATGAATCCCCCCTCACATTATATAATGAATCCCCCCTCACATTATATAATGAATCCCCCCTCACATTATATAATCCCCCCCCACTATATAATAACCCCCCCCACACTATATAATAAATCCACCCCACACTATATAATAAACCCCCCCACATTATATAATAAATCCCCCCTACCCCCCCCCCCCACACACACACACTATATAATAAATACCCCCCAACACACACACACACGCACACTATATAATAAATCCCCCCTCACATTATATAATAAATCCCCCCTCACATTATATAATAAATCCCCCCTCACATTATATAATAAATCCCCCCTCACATTATATAATGAATCCCCCCTCACATTATATAATAAATCCCCCCTCACATTATATAATAAATCCCCCCCACACTATATAATAAATCCCCCCTCACATTATATAATGAATCCCCCTCACATTATATAATGAATCCCCCCTCACATTATATAATGAATCCCCCCTCACATTATATAATCCCCCCCCACTATATAATAACCCCCCCCACACTATATAATAAATCCCCCACACTATATAATAAACCCCCCCACATTATATAATAAATCCCCCCTACCCCCCCCCCCCCACACACACACACTATATAATAAATACCCCCCAACACACACACACACGCACACTATATAATAAATACCCCCCCACACACATTATACATACTCACATATCTGGCGGTGGGTCCCCTGCTGCGGCCTTGATCCTGGAAGCGGCCGTGTGGGGACTGAGAGGAGCGGGAGACTCTCTCTGCTCCTCTCCTCTCTATGATGCTGCCCGTGATGTTGCACCACAAGTCACGTCACGTGACCATCACCCAGACAGCCATTGCGGTACTGGCTGCCTGGGAATGAGTGGCGGCGGCGGCGGCGGCGAACATAAAAAGGTAGCATGCGGCACAAAACCCGCACCCCCCCCCCCCCCGGCCCCCTCCTACTAACATTTTGGCCGGGCCCCTGACGCCTGGCCCGCCGCCAGCCTTTATCAGCTTTATGGGGCAAAAGGGGAGAGCTGCTTTTGGGCCCCCAGGAATTACAGGGCCCGGGGCAGCTGCCCCTTTTGCTCACGGCCGCGGTGATTAGGGTGTGCCTGGGCACACCCGGCACACCCTGTGCGCACGCCTATGGGAACTGACCAGAGCAGGAGCAAATCCTCATAGCAAACCTCTCCTGGACAATTCCTGACATGGACAGAGGTGGCAGCAAAAAACACTGGAGTCAGACTGGAAAGAACTACACAACTTCCTCTACAACTGTACATCATTCTAGGAGTTGTAGTTTTGCAGCAGCTGCAGACACACTGTTTGAAAACGCTGCCCTATCCTGTGAATAAGTAAAGTTTCAGACATAGGAAACATTATATGAACAGTAAAGTCGCAAATTAACCTAAAATCGCACGTAAAATTGCAATAGTCAATGATAGATAAAGTCACACTTTAACCCCTTAAGGACCGGAGGTTTTTCCGTTTTTGCATTTTCGTTTTTGCTCCTTGCCTTTAAAAAATCATAACTCTTTCAAATTTACACCTAAAAATCCATATGATGGCTTATTTTTTGCGCCACCAATTCTACTTTGTAATGACGTCAGTCATTTTGCCCAAAAATCTATGGTGAAGCGGGAAAAAAAATCATTGTGCGACAAAATTGAAAAAAAAAACGCTGTTTTGTAACTTTTGGGGGCTTCCGTTTCTACGTAGTACATTTTTCGGTAAAAATGACACCTGATATGTATTCTGTAGGTCCATACGATTAAAATGATACCCTACTTATATAGGTTTGATTTTGTCGGACTTCTGGAAAAAATCATAACTACATGCAGGAAAATTAATACGTTTAAAATTGTCATCTTCTGACCCCTATAACTTTTTTATTTTTCCGTGTATGGGGCGGTATGAGGGCTCATTTTTTGCGCCGTGATCTGAAGTTTTTAACGGTACCATTTTTGCATTGATAGGACTTATTGATCACTTTTTATTCATTTTTAAATGATATAAAAAGTGACCAAAAATGCACTATTTTGGACTTTGGAATTTTTTTGCGCGCACGCCATTGACCGAGCGGTTTAATTAATGATATATTTTTATAATTCGGACATTTCCGCACGCGGTGATACCACATATGTTTATTTTTATTTTTATTTACACTGTGTTTTTTTTTTTATTGGAAAAGGGGGGTGATTCAAACTTTTAATAGGGGAGGAGTTAAATGATCTTTATTCACTTTTTTTTTTCACTTTTTTTTTGCAGTGTTATAGGTCCCATAGGGACCTATAACACTGCACACACTGATCTTCTATGTTGATCACTGGTTTCTCATAAGAAACCAGTGATCAACGATTCTGCCGGATGACTGCTCAGGCCTGGATCTCAGGCACTGAGCAGTCATTCGGCGATCGGACAGCGAGGAGGCAGGTAGGGGCCCTCCCGCTGTCCTGTCAGCTGTTCGGGATGCCGCGATTTCACCGCGGCTATCCCGAACAGCCCACTGAGCTAGCCGGGATGCTTTCGGTTTCACTTTAGACGCGGCGTTCAACTTTGAACGCCGCGTCTAAAGGGTTAATAGCGCGCGGCACAGCGATCAATGCCGCGCGCTATTAGCCACGGGTCCCGGCCGTTGTTAGAGGCCGGGCCCGACCCGCTATGACGCGGGGCCACGCCGTGGCCCCGCGTTATAGATCGGGAGTGGACACATGACGTTCCAGTACGTCATGTGTCCTTAAGGGGTTAAACCAAAAAGTTGCAGATTCTCTTTCTTAAAGGGGTAGTCCAGTCCTGAAAATCTTATCCCCTATCCTAAGGATAGGGAATAAGTTTCAGATCGCGGGGATCCGACCGCTGCCCCCCTCCCCCACGATGTCCTGAACAGGGCTCCGGCTCACTGGCCAGAGAGCGCGTATCGACCACGGCACGAAGCGGCAGCCAACATTCCCCCTCAATACAGCACTATGGAAGAGCCGGAGATTGCTGAGGGTAGCACTCCGGCTTTGCCATAGAGTGCGGTGGTCACACTTCGTGCGGTGGTCGACACGTCCCCTTCCCGTGGGCTGCCGGGGCCCTGTACGGGAGATTGCGGGGGGTCCCAGTGGTCAGACCCCCCGCAATCTAAAACTTATGCCCTATACCCAGGATAGGGGATATGTTTTTCAAGACTAGAGATCTTTAACAGCATTCTTTAAGAAAACATTGCACAGTTAGGCACGGGTGGTCAGAGGTGTCATGAGATCTGCACAGTTTTGGGTAACTTTTTCAAATTAGTGCATAATAGAAACTGTTTAGTGACCAACCTAACTCTGCTACCTCTGCAGGATCTAGTGAGAAAAGGGTTAAGCAGTATTGTGTTTGCTCGTGTCACGCAGGCAGCCGCTACAGGGAACACTAGTTACTGTCCTGAGGATAAACGGAGTCTCTAAGGAGAGATGACAACATTGCTAATGATTGTGAGGTGTCTAGAACTTTCTATGTGTCTGACACATTCCTTATATTGTTCCGACTGTCCTCAAGGTGATGGCGTCTCTATAGGACTGCTCAGATCCTGGGCCCGGAGTCCCTTCTGACCCTCAAGGTAATGGACCAGGTCTAAGCTTAAATGGATGTAGGTAGGAAAATCTCCGGTGGGCACAGTAGGCGACTGCCTAGGGTACCATTACAGAAGTGTGGAGGGGAGGTATGCTGTTTATGATGGCCAGACAGTACCACATTTACAACTGTATGTATCGGAAGTGGTTGGCTGGGACTCGCAGCCTTAAAATAGATGCAAAAATGGATCCACATTATGCAGGTGTTAAACAGGCCCAGAGGCCCCCCATAGACATTAGAGAAGGACCAGGACTAGTCACCTGTCCAATGTGTATGGGAGTCTTCTAAATCTCCCTTGACAGATGATAGACTATACACCTCCCTACATACAGTGGGGAGAACAAGTATTTGATACACTGCTGATTTTGCAGGTTTTCCTACTTACAAAGCATGTAGAGGTCTGACATTTTTATCATAGGTACTTTTCAACTGTGAGAGATGGAATCTAAAACAAAAATCCAGAAAATCACATTGTATGATTAAAAAAAAATGTATTAGCATTTTATTGCATGACATAAGTATTTAATACATCAGAAAAGCATAACTTTATATTTGGAGATCAAACGTTTCCTGTAGTTCTTGACCAGGTTTGCACACACTGCCGCAGGGGTTCTGGCCCACTCCTCCATACAGATCTTCTCCAGATCCTTCAGGTTTCGGGGATGTCACTGGGCAATAAGGATTTTCAGCTCCCTCCAAAGATTTTTTACTGGGTTCTGGTCTGAAGACTGCGCCACTCCAGGACCTTGAGATGCTTCTTACGGAGCCACTCCTTAGTGCCCTGGCTGTGTGTTTCGGGTCGTTGTCATGCTGGAAGCCCCAGCCACGACCCATCTTCAATGCTCTCACTGAGGGAAGGAGGTTGTTGGCCAAGATCTCTCGATACATGGCCCCATTCATCTTCCCCTCAATACAGTGCAGTCGTCCTGTTCCCTTTTCGGAAAAGCAGCCCCAAGGAATGATGGGGGATATTTATCCAAACCTGTCCAGAGGAAAAAACCTCCAATCAGATCGCTTCTTTCATTTTTAAAAAGGCCTACGAAAAATGAAAGAAGCGATCTGATTGGTTGCTATGGGCAACTCAACAACTTTTCCTCTGGACAGGTTTTGATAAAATTCCCCTGATGTTTCCACCTCCATGCTTCATGGTTGGGATGGTGTTCTTGGGGTTGTACTCATCCTACTTCTTCCTCCAAACACGGCGAGTTTAGACCAAAAAGCTCTATTTTTGTTTCATCAGACCACATGACCTTCTCCCATTCCTCCTCTCGATAATCCAGATGGTCTTTGGCAAACTTAAAATGGAAATGGATATGTCGTGGCATGAGCAGGCGGACCTTGCGTGTGCTGCAGGATTTTAATCAATGATGGCGTAGTGTAATACTAGTGGTTTTCTTGGAGACTGTGGTCCCAGCTTTCTTCAGGTCATTGACCAGGTCCTGCCGTGTAGTTCTCGGATGATCCCTCAACTTCTGCATGATCATTGATGCCCCACATGGTGAGATCTTGCATGGAGCCCAAGAGCGAGAGAGATTGACCGTCATCTTCCATTTTCTATTAACTGCACCAACAGTTGTTGCCCTCTCACCAAACTGCTTGCCTATTGTCCTGTAGCCCATCCCAGCCTTGTGCAGGAATACAATTTTATCCCTGATGTCCTTTACCAGCTATCTGGCCTTGGCCATATGTTTGCTGAGTAGTTTGGCCCTGTGATCTGCCCCCTCCTACCCTCATAGACCCCACACCCTTCCCTGATCATAGATTGTAATTCATTGTTTTTTTTTACTTTGTTCTTCGATATTGAGTGATGGAGCGGAGTGTTAGTGCTGCATGTGGTATAGTGTATAGCATAGGGAATCTGTGCTGTATATTGTACTGTCATGCTATGTATGATTGTAATTTATTGTATGATTTGTAATGACGACTCTATGGTTACCCAAGCTCTTTCAGTAAACTTGCCCGTTGTGGAGAGGTTGGAGTCTGATTGATTGAGTGTGTGGACAGGTGTCTTTTATTCAGGTAACGAGTTCAAACAGGTAATGAGTGGAGAACAGGAGGGATTCTTAAAAGGGTACTCCGCTGCTCAGCGTTTGGAACAAACTGTTTTGAACGCTGGAGCTGGCGCTGGAAGCTCATGATGTCATAGCCCCGCCCCATCATAACGCCACGCCCCACCCTCAATACAAGTCTATGGGACGGAACTATGACATGACAAACTCCCAGCGCCGGCTCCAGCTTTCGGAACCGTTTGTTCTAAACGCTGAGCAGCTGAGTACCCCTTTAAAGAAAAAATAACAGATCTGTGAGAATTCTTACTGGTTGGTAGGTCATCAAATACTTATATCATGCATTAAAATCCAAATTAAGTTTTTAAAAAGAACACAATGTTATTTTTTGGATTTCTGTTTTAGATTCCGTCTTTCACGTTTTTTTCTCCCCCTCAGCCTTAAATAGGTAAAAAGAAAAACTTATTTTTTTTACACTGTGTGAACAACGTTTCTATAGGCAGCTATAGGCATTTAAAACCCATGGATCTAAGCCCGTCTTTCGGAAGGATTGGGGGTGGGTGGGGGTGGGTGGGTCAGTCTTGCATCTATTGGCATCATGTGACCACCCCCAACAACTGACCTTAAAAGCCAAATAGTGCTCTTCAGTCCCGTTGTATTACCTGGGTTAATGTATACCTGAGCTTATGTTGTCCCCTTTGAGTCGTGCTGAGGCGGGGATGTGGTCAGACTGGATTGACCAGATATACTTACTTGTCCTCTTGGTGTTGACGTAGTGATTTAAACTGATGGAATTCCTATTTGGTACTATATGTATATTGGTTTAGCTAACACAACTGACAGATTGCAAACACAACAAAGCCTGCTCTATAAGGTCTGTGAAAGAAACGCAAACTATGATTCACAAGCAGTCATGAAATTCCATTTACCTGCAACCACCTCTAGGGGAAGCTTACTGCATACAGATGTATACATGTCCCATTTAAGGAAATAATACAACTGTGAGCAGTGTACTCCCTCTGGTATTGGCTATAGGTAGCAGAATTTTATCCTCTAAGGCAAGGTTCACACTGCCATTGTAGACCTCCAGCTGTTGCAAAACTACAACTCCCAGTATGCCTGGACAGCCGTTGGCTGTCCAGGCATGCTGGAGGTTGTAGTATTGCAACAGCTGGATTTCCTCAGTTTGGAGACTACTGCTGTACTGCTACTGTACAGTTTAGTTATAATGTATCACTGTTATATTAATTTAATCACTAGAAAATGGTACACGTCCACATAACAGTGAGCTTAGTAGTTTACACCAAGCTTTCCTCTCATAGTAATAATACACTCAGAGGCCCCTTTATTAAGTTCACTTTGCTAGTACCGTTGTGGTCTTCTGCTGCTGTAGCCCATCTGCTTCAAGGTTGGATGTGTTGTACGGTCAGAGATGGTATTCTGCATACCTTGCCTGTAACCAGTGGTTATTTGAGTTACTGTTGTCTTGAACCAGTCTGCCCATTCTCCACACAACTGCCGTTCACTGGATAGCATTATAAATAGCGCTAAATTAGATGAAAATTTCAACACAATTTAATGTGCAAAATAAAAACTCCAATAGTGCGCAATTTAGCAAGTGCACGCCAGTTTATTAATTTCCCCTTCATTGCGTCAAACAAATCATACAATTGTTCAGCAGTTTCAAAGATCACTAAAGTTGGAGTCTGGCCACAACTTTTATTCCACAGTCCCATGTCATTCATGGCGGTAAGAAACATGGGCAAATTTTCGTGAACCAGGAGGAACTGGATGTGCAGTGCTGTGGCTCTGCAGTATTTGGCAATAGAAAAACAGAGCTAACATCTTCCAAAAACAGTGCCACACCTGTCCTCTGGTAGTGTGTGGCATTACAATTTGGCTCCATTCACTTCCGTGGAACTAAGCTGCAATACCACACACAACCTGAGGACAGGGGTGGAGCTGTTTCTTTGAAGAAATCAGCTCTGTGACAAATGTTACGTTCTGTCGGGACTAAAATATAACAAATCGTCTTCTGTTATAGAAAGAAGACGGATCTTAAAGCATCAAAGGTTTGTGAATGCCTACCCAGATCCAGTATTATAACTCTTCACCCTCAGTCACAGGCGTACTGCAGCCGCAAAATGCTCCTGGTTCTTTTGGGCCGGACAGACCAAGAGATGCCTACCCTGCTGCCACAGTTCCACGCATCCGCCCCTCTACAGGTAAGATATAAATGGAAAAAGAAAAAAAAAGTAATGCAATAAAAAAAAATATATATATATATATATTTATGTGCAAATCAAAAAATGTTGCAGTATCTTGTAATATCTTTTTTATTGGACTAACAGAATTTTGTAGAGACAAACTTTCAGGATTCCTCCCAAAATCCTGAAGGTTTGTCTCTACAAAATTCTGTTAGTCCAATAAAAAAGGTATTACAAGATACTGCAACATTTTTTGATTTGCATCTGCATCACTGGACTAAGACGGCTACTTAAATTTAATACACACACACACACACACACACACACACACATATATATATATATATATATATATATATATATATATATATTAGCTGAGTACCCGGCGTTGCCCAGTTTTTCCTTCCTAATCCTTGTTGGGGAGGAAAATAAACAAAGGAGGAAGCTTTTGACGTCATATCCCGTCCTCATATATTGTTGTCATATCCCAACCTTCTATCCCAACCTCCTATCCCGAACTCCTATCCCATCCTCCTATCCCGTCCACCTATCCTGTCCTCATATCCCGTCCTCCTATCTCGTCCTCCTATCCCGAACTCCTATCCCATCCTCCTATCCCGTCCACCTATTCCATCCTCCAATCCCGACCTCCTATCCCGACCTCGTATCCCGTCCTCCTATCCCGACCTCCTATCCTGACCTCCTATCCCGACCTTCTATCCCGTCCTCCTATCCCTATCTCCTATCCCGATCTCCTATCCTGACCTCTTATCCTGTCCTCATATCCCGACCTCCTATCTCGACCTCCTATCCCTTCCTCCTATCTCAACCTCCTATCTCGACCTCCTATCCCGACCTCCTATCCCGTTCTCCTATCTCGACCTTCTATCTCGAACTCCCATCCCCACCTCCTATCCCGACCCATAATATGTGTACCAGGTATTGAAATATGTCAAGCCGTACGGGAACATACATTTCCCAAGTGGAAAAATTAAAAAAATATGTAGGGGTAAGAACTCCATTTTTTTTTTTAACCTTTCTATAATTTTATTTTTTGAAAGATTTTTTATTTTTCGAAAAACAAAAGAAAAGTTATAAAAATTTGGTATCCTTGGAATTGTTCTGACCCGTAAAAAACTGTGTAGAGGAAGAGTGGGCAGTTGCCCATAGCAACCAGTCAGATGGCTTCTTTTATTTTTAAAGAGGCCTGAGGAAAATGAAAGAAGCAATCTGATTGGTTGCTATGGGCAACTGCACTGCTCTTCCTCTACACAGGTTTTCATAAATCTCTTCCATTGTTCAATGGGGATTCCGCAGCGGAATCCCATTGAACTCAATGGGCCTTTAAATATCAACAGAAATCTGGGTTTTGAGCACACAGAAATTTTCCAAATATGCAAAAATTCCGCAGGAAGCTTTGCAGAATGGAATTTGAGCAGAATCGCACAATTTCTAATGCGTGAACGTAGCCTTTGTAGGTGGGGAGGAGGATAACGTAAGCCAAAAAAAAAAAAAATCATGTAGTCAGGAAGGGGTTAAATTTCATAGTGTAGTTCCTAAATATTTCTTTGTGTTTTTTTCTTCTTCTTCAGGGTTTCAGTTTAGAGACGTCTCGCCTCCCCGTGGTAAACCAGTGTGGAACGATTCGCGCAAAACGGAGGCCTGGACAAATTCGTTACGGAGATATAAAACCAGCCTGAACCATAGACCTGTGGAGTCTGTGCTGAGTAGACGGGCCCCATTTGCAGGTATCTAGACCTTTGCATCATCTAGACCAGTGGTCTTCAACCTGCGGACCTCCAGATGTTGCAAAACTACAACTCCCAGCATGCCTCCAGATGTTGCAAAACTACAACTCCCAGCATGCTGGAGGCATGCTGGGAGTTGTAGTTTTGCAACATCTGGAGGTACACAGGTTGGAGACCACTGATCTAGACCTTTGTTTCCCAATCAGGGTGCCTTGCTGGGAGTTGTAGTTTTGCAACAGCTGGAAACACCCTGGTTGGGAACCACTGACCTAGACCGACAAACAGTGCCGTATTTGACAACCGTAGGCCTGTGCCTAGGGTGGCAATGTTGAATGGGGGATTGAATCCTGAAATGCCGAGACATCACTGAATGCACAGGGAGAATTGAAGTCCCTGCTCTGGAGATTGCAGGGGGTCCCCACTGGGATCAGATTGTTAACCCCCTGTAGGGGATACATTTTAAAGTGCTGGAGTACCCCTTTAGATGATATTCGGATTGCCTTTCTATATGGGGGGAGATTTATTAAACCTGTCCAGAAGTAAAGTTGCAGAGTTGCCCATAGCAACCAATCAGATCGTTTCTTTCATTTTTAAAAAGGCCTCTGAGAAATGAAAGAAGCGATCTGATTGGTTGCTATGGGCAACTGGTCAACTTTTCCACTGCTCAGGTTTTGATAAATCTCCCTCATGGGAATGATACATGTTTTAGGTAAACCTTTTGTTTGCTCTTCATTTTGTGGGCATTATCCATCCGGGAGAGGGTGGAGTGAGCAGTGGCCTTGTGGCGGGCCGGCCGGTTGTAAGGTGTCACAACCAGCCGCCTTGGCGGGAGCTGGAGGGGGATTTGGAGACATGCTTGAATGTTGGTAGAGGCCTGATCATAGTGGACGGGGGGAGCTAGGTTGGTAGCCAGCTACTTATGGAGGTCCCTAGCGAGAAGGGACAGAGTGGTCTCCGAAGGTGGCGCCCTTGGGTCAGGTGATGGACGACCAAGGGCACAGTAGGAGAGAGTGCATGGAAGAGTAGGTGCCTTCAGGTCCCCCTCCAGCCTGTTGCTATCTCAGGGGTTAGGCTCAGTTTCGATTTGCACTATGTAAATGTTATGCAAATGTTATGGGGGGTATGGTTACCCCGGATATTTTGTTAAGTTATTTATAAAGATATTTAAAGTATGATATATATATATATATATATATATATATATATTATATATATACATATATATATATACATATATATATATATATATATATATTTGTTACTTGTTTTTGCTACTAAAATCTGGTCTGCTGGCCTTTGCACCATAACACGAGTGCAAGGTCAAGCGTATCTCTACGGTCCCCTAGTCATGTTATCGCAAAAACCTCAACAATACTGACAAATAGCAGCAAGGCCCCGCCTTAGAGGAACAAAGAGTGTTGACATTTGATAGAATGCACTTAGGTGCTTCAAAAAGAAGGAGTACCCCAACTTATCCTCTATTCCCAGTATAGGGGATAAATGTCTGATGGTGGTTGGTCTAACCACAAGAACCTGTTGCCATTTTCTGTTCGGGGGTCAGTTACTCACCAGTCCTGGGAACGCTCTGACTCCTTCTTTTTGGGCGAGCAGGAATGACGGCCCACTCGGCCAATCACCATCTCAGCTGGCCGTCACTGGTGCTCGTCAGAGAAGGTGGGGGCTGGAGTGCTCAGTGGAGTACTGTAAACTGAGCGACGAGAGCCAGGGCCCTGTACAGGACATCGCGTGGGGTTGCCACGGAATCTACTCGGAAATGTATTGCAGTCTATCAAAATTTGCAGCACTACTCAAAAAAGACACAAATACCATAAGGTGCCAGTGTCCACAACCTGATCACGGTTCCAGTAAATATTCAAACAATGGCGCAGGACTCAATTCCAAAATAAGGCGCAGTTTTTCTCTTGTCACAGCAAAACAATGTTTCAGCTCCTCCATGCATTTGCTTGATAAAGGTTTCATGGAGAAGTTGAAACGTTGCTTTGCTGTGACATGAGAAAATGCCCCTTATTTTGGAATTGAGTGCCGCTCTATTGTTTAGATAGATAGCTCTGTAATTGGAGCTAAAGCTGATTTAAGGGAATGCTACATGTGAAGGTGGTGTGTTGAGCTGCTTTGCATATTTCTTTTCCCGGAAAGCCTGTAGAGTGCTAATGGCCTTATTGGAATCACAGGTAATGTTTTTCTATGGTGATGCATTAGTCCTGTATATCTTTTACTTAGTGGAATGTTGCTATTTTATTTTTTTAAATAAATTCGGGTATTTCCAGAGTATAATAGTATGGGAGAGGTCTTAAAGATAGTCATTGATTCACTCACGAGCAGGGGTAGGGTGGTAGACAGAATTTTTGTAGGGGAGGAACCTGCTAAAAATTTTATCATAAAAACTGACCCACAATTGTAAAACTGATAATTTTTTTTATCCTAAAAACAGTGAGGATACTAAAATTATACTTTTTTCAAATCATCAGCACGGACCATGAGCGCCGATTCTGGTGGCTATCGATATAAAAATGGGCATGTGGACACCCTAACTACATACAGCTCCATGAATGACCCTCACTTATACGATTACTATGCCAGGAAATTTGGCCTACAGGTGGACACACGGCCATCCTCTAGTGTAAGTATCCTGCTTCTGCGGAGGACTTCAGTAGAAGCGTCAATATTTATACTAGAATGTGTAGGTAAAATAGTTTGAAACTAACTTCCAGTTAAAGGGGTACTCCACCCCTAGACATTTTATCCACTATCTACCCAGCACTTGGTGTTCATTCCAAACACTGGGTGCGGGCGGCGGGGGCCATGACGTCACGGCCACACCCTCTCATAACATCACGCCCCTTCAATGCAAGTCTATCGTAGGGGGTGTGATGGCCATCACGCCCCCTCCCAAAGACTTGCATTGAGGAGGCGTGATGGCCATCACACCCCTACCATAGAATGGCATTGAAGGGGCATGGCGTGACATCATAAGAGGGTGTGGCCATGATGTCATGACCCCCGCCGCCCACACCCAGTGCTGGGGCAGTGGAGTACCCCTTTAAAGGGGTACTCCACTGGAAAACATTTTCTTTTAAATCAACTGGTGCCAGTAAATTAAACATATTTGTAAATTACTTCTATTAAAAATCCCAATCCTTCCAGTACTTTTTAGATGATGTATACTACAGAAGAAATTATTTTCTATTTGAATTTCCTCTCTGTCTGACAACATGCTCTCTGCTGACACCTCTGTCCATGTCCGGAACTGTCCAGAGCAAGAGAGGTTTGCTATGGGGATTAGCGCTTACTCTGGACGATTCCTAAAGTGGGCAGAGGTGTCAGCAGAGAGGAAATTCTGTAGTATATAGCAGCTGATTTTTCATAGAAGGAATTTGCAAATCTGTTTAACTTTCTGGCACCAGTTGATTTAAAAGAAAATGTTTTCCAGTGGAGTACCCCTTTAAGTTTGTTCATATGGGGAGTGTCTTTGGCTGCATGCTACTCCATACCAATGGAGAGACAGGGCCCTGTTCTGGATATTGAGGGGGGTCCCAGAAGTAGGACCCACCCCCCGCAATCGGACACTTATAAGTTTTAAAGTAGTGGAGTCCCCCTTTAAATGGGAGGAGTCTAAAACAAGTCTGTGTTGCATGAGGAGGCATTGTAATGTATAGCAAAATTCCTGTACTTTAGTAAATGTAGCTCAATGTTTATCACCTTGATAAAGAGGTTTTGGCAGTCTGAGCTTCAAAATACTATACACATAAGGAAATAGATTTATAAAAAAATATGTTCTATATATAATATCTATATATAACATGTTCTTCATGATTTAATTTCATAGAGGCTTGCACTGAGTACTCAATTCGCCAGATCCCGACCTGGTTCTATGGCAGTAAAGAAGGTTCTCTACAAGGTGGTAGTGAAGACTGGCAATAAGAAGCAGGGCGGTACTAATGCCAGGGTAAGCTAGAAGACATGGTGTTAGTGTCCTGGAGATCGGCATAGTAGTCGATTATTCAGCCTGTGCCCTCTCCTGGGGTGTGCGATCTGTGGGGTCATAGGGTGCACCTGCATCCTCCTGCTGCCGAAGCAAGTTCCACTGAAGGCCTAGAACCCAAGGATTGTGTCCATCATGGAAAATAAAATAAAAAAAAATAGAATTAAAATAGGATAAAAAATAGAATTTAATATCAGTTTATTTAGCCATTGAATAGCCCTGTTGTTAGATTAACTTCTGTGCACTGTATGTTGGTATTATTAGCGCACAGTATAACAGTATTTGTAGAGGCATTGTGCGGCACTGAATGGCAATGTATGGTGGTGGCATATGAAAATTGTAACTGACCATATGGCAGTATTATGTAGGCACCATATTGCTTTATTCTTATTATTCGTAGTAACAATCATCACCAACTGGTGGTTCACAAAATGGGCCCCTTAAGTGCTTAACGATGATGTCCAGCGGTAATAAACTTATCCCCAATCTGCAGGATGTGTTTGATCACGGTTTGATCACAGAGCAGAGCCAGGGCCGAGCCCTGGCTCAGCCCCGTTTCTTCTCTCTTAGAGTGCGTTTCGTACCCAGCACGTCAGCTGGTCAAAACACGCCCCATCCATTTATTTCTATG
Source organism: Hyla sarda (assembly GCF_029499605.1). Lineage (NCBI taxonomy): Eukaryota > Metazoa > Chordata > Amphibia > Anura > Hylidae > Hyla > Hyla sarda. The sequence goes on along the minus strand of NC_079189.1, from coordinate 569,581,982 downwards.
TGAGAGGTGGAGACACAGCGTTCACCTGTTTATAAAGATGAATGGAGGGGGCATGTTTGGATCAGCTGACCTGCTGTGTGCGAAACGTCACACACAGGAGCTGAGCCGGGGATGGGCCGGGACCCCATATGGGAGACTGCGGGGGGTCCCATCGATCAGACCCCCTGCGATTAGGCACTTATGCCTTATCTGCAGGATAAGTTTATTACCGCTGGACATCTTCTTTAAGTAGGACTCTTTAGTAACTGCAAATGTTTATTCTGTAGAACATATGACGCGTTTCCAGTCTGGACCTGGCTCTTCATCAGATGGTGCTACAGAATAAACACTTGCAGTTATTAATACTTCCGGAGTCCTAATTGGGAGAATGGATTAACTGGTCCATTTTGTAAACCACAAGTTGGTTGTTCCTGCAACGTACCACTCTGCGTCCTCAAAAATTGGTTGGACCAGTGGCTGCTCACCATATTGTCTTAAGGCTTTCATTGGCGTTTCCCCCACAGTGCAGCACTCTCCTGTAAGTGCAGTTCATTCTCACACGTTTCTGCCATCTCAGCTGTACAGTACCACACTAGGGTACATTATCCTTTAATTTAACAATTCTTATTATTAGAAACTGTATATGTATGCTGTATGACCATATACCCTATGCAGGGCTCCAATAGGAGGTACCACCTGATGCATTATCTATCATAAGACTTATATCTATAGAGCTAACATGGGCATATTTAGGTAGAAAATTAAGTGTTGGAAAACTATATTTGATTTTGTGTGGAAATGAACACAATATTGCAAAGCAATTTTCTCTGCCCCTCATGATAGGTTTGGGATACTAGATGTTTATTTTCTATGGACTTGAATCAGATTTATGAGGTAGTGTACTATGTAAAGAATATAAATGTTACTGCTATTTCTCAGGTTTATATACGAATGAAAGGAACCAAAGGGAAACTTAACAAGACCCAGCTGCATAAGAAATTGGGGGACAAAGATTCCGAATTTAAATTTGGTAAAGGGTCCACCCATGCGTTCAAGGTTTACGGCCCAGAAATTGGGGACATCAAGAACATCACGCTGGAAGTAAGTACATTACATGACAAATTCAGCTGCTTACTAATCAGGAAAGGTGAATTTGCTAGGGAGGTGACCACGCCATTGGATGAATGTCCAAAGATGTAGCTCACTCTATGGAGAATGAAGTTGGATCCATCTTCTGTCTCCATTGGACGGTTTCACTCATGAAGGGATTCTCCTCCCCACAACCCCAATGGAATAAACTAAAAATTAAGGAAAAGCAAGCATGAGGTTAAGACTTTCCTTTTAAGATGATAAAAGGCTTTCTGGAGCTCACGGCCTCATAATCTTTGATACAGTCATCCTTACATGTGGATGTGTTGGTTCTGCAGCTCAGCCCCATTCATTTGAGGATGTGTGGTGGCCTAGTACCAACTGCTACAAGTGTGGCTTTGGTCAGGAGAACTGACTCTGCTCTACATTCCTAAGGAGACCTGTAAGCCTAGGTATAGCTAATATCAGGCATACCTTCAATGGTGCCCATCTGTTCTTCTGGGGGGAACTTCATCTATATACACTTCTCCTAGTGTTTTGTCACAGTAAGCCACAGAAGTAAGTGGAGTGGAGCTCTACAGTCTCTTTGCCACAGTTTACCCCCCTCCCCTGTCAGAATCCTTATTCAGTTAAGATAGTAAAGGGGTACTCCTCCCCTAGACATCTTATCCCCTATACAAAGGAAAGGGGATAATATGTCTGATTGCAAGGGTCAATCCGCTGGGGACCCACGCAATCTCCTTGCTGCACCCGGCATTCGTTTAGAGTGTCGGGTGCAGCGCCGGAGGCTCGCGACATCACGGCCACGCCACCTAACGCAAGTCTATGGGAGTGGGTGTGACGCTCTAAAAGAACACAGGGTGCAGCAGGGAGATCACTGTGGAAAACACTTTTATACGAAATGGATGGAGATCACTGGATGTTCGGTCTTCAAAAAGTCGAAATACATCAACTGTGATTCAATTATGTAAATCGCTAAAATTGTGCAAATGCCTAAAAAGGGGTGAATACTTTTTAATATATATCTTGTCTATATCATTACTAATCAGATTATGAATTCCCATTAAGCTCTGTGTTTTTTCATAGCACGATGGACTGGAGCAGCAGCATGCCTGGTATCTGGATGAAGTCTTTGTTACCAACACCAACAGAGACAAGACATGGCATTTCCCCTGCCGGCGGTGGTTTTCTCTGTACCATGCAGATTGCCAGCTCAGCCGAACATTAACACCTGATAAAACCTCCGCTCATCAGCTAGACGGCAAACCGGGGGATCACACTGGTAGGCTCTTCTTTTTTAATGTACTAACATAAAGATTAGATATGCAGGTGAAATTAAAAAAATTTGAATATTGTGCAAAAATCCACTGTATTTAATTAATGCAACTTAAAAGGAAAGGGAGCATGAAGTGCTCCAAAATCTCCTGGTAGACGGATGCATTGACCCTGGGCTTAATAAAGCACAGTGGGCCAACACCAGCAGATGTCATGGCTCCCCAAATCATAGTATTTGGGGGGCTTTGGGGTTTTCATGAGCTGTAATTATGACAAATCACAGCCTGAACTATCTTGCTTTGCATGTAATGAATCTCTCTCATATATTAGTTTCACCTTTAAAGTTGCATTACTGAAATAAATGAACTTTGCGCGATATTCTAATTTTTCGAGCTTCACCAGTATGCCATTTTTTAAGGGGATCGCTGAAAATGTTCTATAATTCCCCAAATGGTGGTACAAGAGCGTGTACAAGTTTAGCTCCATGTTTGAACATCTGGAGACAGGCACTATGGGAGATATAGTTTTCTTATATAATACTATGTATTTCTCATTTTAACTCTAGATGCCCCACAGACACTGAACCATGAGGGGGTGCAGTCACTATAGGGGATCTGAATACTTATATCCTGAATACAGTTGTGGGTGGGATTATACTAAAATGATAACATAATTTTCAAGGTTAAAGACAATATGTAAAACCTTCTGAGTACCCAGCATTTCCCTGTCTTATTGCCATATTGGAACTTTTTGGGAAACTGGGAAAGCTAGGTGGTACACAGTACACAGCGTATGGCTTACATTACTTCCCCAGATTTCCCAGTCTCCTGAAGAGAATATCTTTTTGGTAAAACAGCCATGTTGGAGCTCTTCAGAGGATTGGGAAAGCTGGGTGGCATGCATACTGCATGCCACCCAGCTTTTCCAGTCTACCGAAGGCCTAGCAGTGATAGCAATGTTCATCCTTCCTGCACCCCTTACTGCAGCAGCACTGCCATGCCCTCTCCCTGCCCCTGCACTGAGGTTTTCTCTCCCCCCTCACTCTTTTTTCACCCACAATAAATCTTCTCTTAAATCCGCCTGCCCCATCCACTCTCCCTGACCCTGCACTAACTTTTCTCTGTACCTGCCTGCCGGACAGTTAAATCATACTTAACCTTCACATTGCTGAGATAGCAAGATGATAAAAAGTCCTGGGCAATCTCTGCAGCTTGTCGGTATCGGGACATAACACATGAGACTTTCAGTACATCTCCTCATCGTGTTACTCTAGGGATGCAGAGATTACAGTTAAGTTTTCTCTTAGGCTACGGCTGGAGATTTTTGACATATAAGAAACATGTTTCAAGTTTAATCGAAAAATCCCCAGCTGTTTGGAAGCTGTGCTGGAGCATACATACATACATTCATATATACCTACATACATACACACATTAGTTGATAAATATATATATACACATAGAGAAAAAGTGGCATTCCAATCAGGTGAAAAAAGTGTTGTCGTTATTCACTCTTCAGTGAGCTACGTTTCGGCAACCTCACACTGCCAAGCACAAAATGGTGTGAGAGTAGGGTATTTAAGGGTAGGACTAACCCACAAATTAGCATAATTGGTACAAGTAAACAAACAGTGTTATACATGAAACATGCGTGATCATGAAATAAATCAGCAGGGGAATAATGTCACAGACTAGTGAACAGCATTAGTTGACATAATGCATATTCGCGATACATGTGGTGAACAGTGATCTTGTGAACAAGTGAACTTTAAAATCATATTACAAAAGTGGGCGGGAGGACGCAGTCACTCACCCGGCTATTGGCCCCTGGATATGTGATGAGAGAGCGCTGAACGCCAGTATACTTCCTGTAAGCGTGGTTTCTGCCGGAAGTGATGTAGGTAAACAATGTCATGTATGAGATCATGTGGTAAGTATCGTAGAGACGCGAGGGGTTGGGCAACATTCCTGTGCTAAGTAATCCCCCCATCATGGCATGCAGACATCCCACCAACCTTCATGATAAAATTTTATCGTAGAGACCAAGGGTGTTGTTCCCGGTGCATGCTCATGCCGTCCTTCAGAGATGGTTCGAGCCATCTTGCTTGAGGGAATCCCATAGGCTCAAATGGGTCCAGTACCACAATCTCCTGGTAGGTATCTCATGCCCAATGCAGTTGCGGGGTACAGTGGAAACCATCGAACACTCGCGGTGCAAAACTAGGGTGAACCTGGCCGGCCACCAAAGTAGTCAGCCTGAAGTCCGGCGGTACTCACCTGTCATTGGAGAAGTATTGGATCCCGAGGTGGAGCCGAGGATCAGGATAAAGGACTGGGAACTTGCTAGCAATATGGTCATAGACACAGTCATGGCTGTAAAGGTTGACACCCCTGAAATTTTTCTAGAAAATGAAGTATTTCTCACAGAAAAGGATTGTAGTAACACATGTTTTGCTATACACATGTTTATTCCTTTTGTTAGTATTGGAACTAAACCAAAAAAGGGAGAGAAAAAAGCAAATTGGACATAATGTCACAGCAAACTCCAAAAATGGGCTGGACAAAATTATTGGCACCCTTAACTTAATATTTGGTTGCACACCCTTTGGAAAAACAACTGAAATCAGTCGCTTCCTATAACCATCAATAAGCTTCTTACGCCTCTCAGTGGAAATGTTGGACCACTCTTCCTTTTCAAACTGCTCCAGGTCTCTCTTATTGCAAGGGCCCTCCAGCCCTTTGTTGACATCCATTTCTGGGTGCTTTTTGACATATGTTTGGGGTCATTGTCCTGCTGGAAGACCCAAGATCTTGTACGCAAACCCAGCTTTCTGACACTGGGCTGTACAGTGCAACCCAATATTTGTTGGTAATCCTCAGATTTCATGATGCCTTGCACACATTCAAGGCACCCAGTGCCAGAGGCAGCAAAATAATTCCAAAACATCATTGAACCTCCACCATATTTCACTGTAGGTACTGTGTTCTTTTCTTTGTAGGCCTCATCCCGTTTTCGGTAAACGGTAGAATGATGAGCTTTACCAATAAGCTCTATCTTGGTCTCATCTATCCACAAGACGTTTTCCCAGAAGGATTTTGGCTTACTCAAGTTCATTTTGGCAAAATGTAGTCTTGCTCTTTTATGTCTCTGTGTCAGCACTGCAGTGGGGTCCTCCTGGGTCTCCTGCCTTAGCGTTTCATTTAATTTAAAAGTCAATGGATAGTTCGCACTGACACTGATGCTCCTTGAGCCTGCAAGACAGCTTGAATATCTTTGGAACTTGTTTGGGGCTGCTTATCCACCATCCAGACTATCCTGCGTTGACACCTTTCAACAAATGTTCTCTTCTGTCCATGCCCAGGGAGATTTGCTACAGTGCCATGGGTTGCAAACTTCTTGATAATGTTGCGCACTGTGGACAAAAGCAAATCTAGATCTCTGGAGATGGACTTGTAACCTTGAGATTGTTGATATTTTTCCACAATTTTGGTTCTCGAGTCCACAGACAGTTCTCTCCTCCTCTTTCTGTTGTCCATGCTTAGTGTGGCACACACAGACACACAATGCAAAGACTAAGTGAACGTCTCTCCTTTTTATCTGTTTTTAGGTGTCATTTTTATATTGCCCTCACCTGTTACTTGCCCCAGGTGAGTGTAAAGGAGCATCACATGCTTGAAACAATCTTATTTTAAGGGTGCCAATAATTTTGTCCAGCCCATTTTTGGAGTTTGGTGTGACATTATGTCCAATTAGCTTTTTTTCCTCCCTTTTTTGATTTACGGTAGTTCCAATACACACAAAGGGAAGAAAAATGTGTAAAGCAAAACATGTGTTACTGCAATCCTTTTCTGTGAGAAATACCTCATTTTCTAGAAAAAATTCAGAGGTGCCAACATTTACGACCATGACTGTACATAGAGCAATGTGACAAAGTAATGGAAAAAATAATTTAAAAAGTAATGAATTGCGTTTCTCAGTGGGGTGTATTTTGCCAGATCTGTCAGTTTGATTGGTGAGTGTGTTGTTCATTCCACTAGCCCACTTCTGCAATAAAAAAGAAAGAACAAATTGTAAATAAAAGTAATAATAATGAAGAAAAAATTATGATAACCAATCCTACACAACAGGATGGTACAGCATACTGGTCACTTCTTTTACAATTAACGTGCATTGCATATTTCATGGGTTACTGAGAAGTCTACATTCAATCCAGAGGGTTTAAGTGAATTGAGCTCATAGATCCACCAGAGCTCTTTCCTTTTGAGTCTGGCTACTCGGTTGCCACCCCATTTATTTGCGGGAACATGATCCAGTAAAGTGACTTTAAGCTCCTTCTCACTATGTTGATGTTCTGAAAAAGGTTTGGGAACAGGCAAGTCAAGCTTACCTTTACAAAACGTGTATCTATGTTGGGTGATCCTGATCTTGGCTTCCAAGGTGGTCTCACCAACATAGAGTAAACAACACGGGCATTGCAAAACATATCTAACAATAGGAGTGGGGCACATAAGGTATTGTTTGATGGCATTAACTTTGCCAGTCACTGGATGAGTAAATGAATTCCCTTTCAGCATATAGGCACAATTGACACACGTTCTACATGGGAAAGAACCTTTGTTGACACTAGAGATGTATCTTTGTGTGGGTTTGGTTATGGCAATGTCTGTTTCCACAATTTTATCATGAAGGTTGGTGGGATGTCTGCATGCCATGATGGGGGGGATTACTTAGCTCAGGAATGTTGCCCAAACCATAGCGTCTCTACGATACTTACCACATGATCTCATACATGACATTGTTTACCTACATCACTTCCTGCAGAAACTCTGCTTACCGGAAGTATACTGGCGTTCAGCGCTCTCTCATCGCATATCCGGGGCCAATAGCCGGGTGAGTGACTGCGTCCTCCCGCCCACTTTTGTAATATGATTTTAAAGTTCACTTGTTAACAAGATCACTGTTCACCACATGTATCGCGAATATGCATTATGTCAACCAATGCTGTTCACTAGTCTGTGACATTATTCCACTGCTGCTTTATTTCATGATCACGCATGTTTCATGTATAACACTGTTTACTTGTACCAATTATGCTAATTTGTGGGTTGGTCCAGCGTGACCTTTAATACCCTCTCACACCATTTTGTGCTTGGCAGTGGGAGGTTGCCAAAAGGTAGCTCACTGAGGAGTGAATAAAGACAACACTGTTTTCCCCTGACTGGAGTGCCACTACTTCTCTATTCGTATTTACCTTGGATCCCTGACCCGGATCAACAACCGGGGGCACCCGTGCATATTTCTATTAGGAGTGCTGCTTTCTTCAATTGTGTGTGTGTGTATATATATATATATATATATATATATATATATATATAAATAAAAATCCCACTGCTTCACTGGAACTTACGGGTGTGCTGCTGAAAATTCTTTGGATATATATATATATATATGTGTGAAGGCTAACGCAGTTAGCCTGTATTTGTGAGAGGGGGTGGGGTTTATCACTATAAGAACCCGCGGTGCCCCTACCACAGTACGCCGCGGGTTCTTCACGTGATGAGAAGTCAGCTGACACACCAGTCAGCTGACCGGAAGCTGTTTCTAGCGGTGCGGTACGGTACAGGTAAGTGGCCGGGGCTGGCCTGGGTGGCGGCGTTTCTCCGCAACCACCTCTCCGGAGGTAAGTTGGAGTCTGGGGGTGTACCCTCGGCCAGGCCCCGGAACTGGTTTCAGTAACAGGGGGACGCGCATCCCACGTGGCCCGTTCTCTTCCTCCGGCCGGTCTGGCACGGCAGTGCATAATGAGTCCCCACCGGCAGTGGGACCTGTGATGGGGGCATGCTGCTGTTGTCTGGGGATAGCTTCAGGAGTCCTTGCTCCCCCACGAACCCCCGTGGCAGTACGGAAGCGGCATTTCTACAGCCGGGTCGGTGCTGTCACCTCTGGGTTTTCTGCCAGGGTACTGGCCCCTGTTTGTATTATCGGGGAGCTTATAGGCTATCATCATACCCCCGGCACCTGTCATGGTTATGTAGTGTATATTGTGTGTGTCGGTTACCGGGTTCGTCCACAACAGTGTGAGGGGGGGGGGGGGGGAGTTTAGTCCCATGGCAGTACGTTCTCTGGCTGCTCAGCTCTGCATTTTACTACAAGGGGTTAATTATATGCCGGCACGTTCTCTGGCTGCTCAGCTCTGCACTTTACTATAAGGGGTTAATTATATGCCAACACGTTCTCTGGCTGCTCAGCTCTGCACTTTACTATAAGGGGTTAATTATATGCCGACACGTTCTCTGGCTGCTCAGCTCTGCACTTTACTATAAGGGGTTAATTATATGCCGACACGTTCTCTGGCTGCTCAGCTCTGCATTTTACTATAAGGGGTTAATTATATGCCAGCACACTCTCTGACTGCCCCGCTCTGCATATTACAGTAAGGGGTTAATTAGATGTCAGCATGCTCTCGTCTGCTCCACTCTGCACATTACAGTAGGGGTTAATTAGATGCCAGCTCACTCTGACTGCTCTGCACATTACAGTAAGGGGTTAATTAGATGCCAGCACTCTCTCGACTGCTCCGCTCTGCACATTACAGTAAGGGGTTAATTAGATGCCAGCACTCTCTCGACTGCTCCACTCTGCACATTACAGTAAGGGGTTAATTATATGCCAGCATGCTCTCTGACTGCTCCACTCTGCACATTACAGTAGGGGTTAATTATATGCCAGCACTCTCTCGACTGCTCAGCTCTGCACATTACAGTAAGGGGTTAATTATATGCCAGCACGCTCTCTGACTGCTCCGCTCGGTGCATTACAGTAAAGGGTTAATTATATGCCAGCACACTCTCTGACTGCTCCACTCTGCACATTACAGTTAGGGGTAATTAGATGCCAGCATGCTCTCAACTGCTCCGCTCGGTGCATTGCAGTAAGGGGTTAATTATGTCAGCACGCGCTCTCGACTGCTCCGCTTGGTGCATTACAGTAAGGGGTTAATTATATGTCAGCACGCTCTCTGACTGCTCAGCTCTGCCCATTACAATAAGGGGTTAATTATATGTCAGCACGCTCTCTGACTTCTCCGCTCTGCACATTACAGTAAGGGGTTAATTATATGTCAGCACGCTCTCTGACTGCTCTGCTCTGCACATTACAGTAAGGGGTTAATGATATGCCAGCACGCTCTCTGACTGCTCCGCTCTGCACATTACAGTAAGGGGTTAATGATATGCCAGCATGCTCTCTGACTGCTCCGCTCTGCACATTAGAGTAAGGGGTTAATTATATGCCAGCACGCTCTCTGACTGCTCCGCTCTGCACATTACAGTAAGGGGTTAATGATATGCCAGCACGCTCTCTGACTGCTCCGCTCTGCACATTACAGTAAGGGGTTAATGATATGCCAGCACGCTCTGACTGCTCCGCTCTGCACATTACAGTAAGGGGTTAATTATATGCCAGCAAGCTCTCTGACTGCTCCGCTCTGCACATTACAGTAAGGGGTTAATTATATGCCAGCATGCTCTCTGTCTGCTCCGCTCTGCACATTACAGTTAGGGGCAATTAGATGCCAGCATGCTCTCGACTGCTCCGCTCGGTGCATTACAGTAAGGGGTTATATATATATATACATAAAAAATAAAAATTATTATTCTATTCACTCATTCCTTCCACGCATACGGTCATATAGTTGTGCCGAGCACAAGATTCATTTTCTACGCATACGGTCATGTAGTTGTTGGTGTTCATGCTCTTATAATTTATTCCTCATACACGGTCATATAGTTGGTCTGTGCAGGCTCAAAAATAAATAAATAAATAATTTTTCTTTGTTCCTATATTTATTCTACGCATACGACCATATAGTTGTTGCACACGCACACTTAATTTGCTCTATGTATATGATTATATATGTATATATACATACACGCTTCAGGCACCTGTAGTATGGGTGCCGCATGGACGCTGGTAATTCTGTACATGCACGCATAGTATTTGCACGATTCATGCGCTCGCGCACGTTGATTATGCTCATGGCATTTTTTCTGTTCACTCGTTCGTAGCATTTGTGCCTTACACACGCTTGTGGGATTTATTCCTTACACATGCTTGTAGGATTCATACTGTACACACGCTTGCTGGATTCATACTATACACACATGCTTGTAGGGTTTATACCGTACACACGCTTGTTGGATTCATGTTGTACACACGCTTGTTGGGTTTATACTGTACACACGGTTGTAGTGTTTGTGCTGTACACACGGTTGTAGCATTTGTGCCGTGCACACGCTTGTAGTGTTTGTGCTGTATACACGCCTGTACATGCTTGTAGGGTTTATACTGTACACACGCTTTTACATGCTTGTTGGATTTATACTATACACACGCTTGTAGGATTTATGCTGTACGCACGTTTGTAGGGTTTATACTGTACACACGCTTGTACATGCTTGTTGGATTTATACTGTACACACGCTTGTTGGATTTATACTGTACACACGCTTGTAGGATTTATGCTGTACGCACGCTGGTAGGGTTTATACTGTACACTCGTTTGTAGGATTTATACTGTACACACGCTTGTTGGATTTATACTGTACACACGCTTATTGGATTTATACTGTACACACTCTTGTAGGATTTATGCTGTACACACGGTGGTAGCGTTTATACTGTACACTCGTTTGTAGGATTTATACTGTACATGCTTGTAGGATTTATGCTGTACACTCGCTCGTAGGATTCATACTGTACAAACGCTTGTACACACTCGTAGGATCTATACTGTGCACGCATTTGTTGATTTAAACTGTGCACGCTTGTACGTGCGTGTGGGATTTGTACTGCACACGCGCTTGTAGGATATATTCTGTGCACGCGCTCGTGGGGTTCATAATGTACACACGCTTGTACACGCTTGTAGGATTTATACTGTACACAGGCTTGTAGGATCATACTGCACACGTGCTTGTAGGATTTATTCTGCACATGCGCTCTAGGATTTGTACTGTACACGTTCGTAGGATTCGTACTGTACACACGCTCGTAGGAATTATACTGTACACATGCTTGCAGGATTTATACAGTACACACGCTCGTAGGATTCCTACTGTACACACGCTAGTAGGTTTATACTGTACACACGCTTGTAGGATTTATATTGTACACAGGCTCGTAGGGTTTTGTACTGTACACGCTCGTAGGATTTGTTCTGTACATGCCCTTGTAGGATATATACTGTACGCTCGCTTGTAGGATTTATGATGTACACACGCTCATAGGATTTATACTGTACACACGCTCATAGGGTTTTGTACTGTACACACGCTCGTAGGATTTATACTGTACAGTGTACACACGCTCATAGGGTTTGTACTGTACACACGCTCGTAGGGTTTATACAGTACACGATTGTAGGATACGTACTGTGCACTCGCTCGTAGGATTTATGCACGCTCGTAGGATTTATGCTGTACACGCGCTCGTGGGATTTATACTGTACACGCGCTCGTAGGATTTATACTGTCATAGAGTCATTCTGTGCATACGCGCACACAGTTCGTTCTCGGCATGTTCACTTAGTTCTATGCATATGCGCATAGTTGTTTTCGGCATATGCTTACTTAGTTAGTCCATGCAGAGTTTGTTCTCATAGTTTGTTCTGGCATACGTTCACTCAGTTAGTCCTGTGCATACGTGCAAATAGTTTGTTCTGTGCTTACGCTTATATAGTTGCCAAGCGCACATGCTCATAAAGTCTTGTGCATTCACTTACTTAGTCTGTTCCATGGACTTGCTCTTGTAATTGGTTTAAGTTGTTCAGTGTTTCTGCTAGTAGTTTTTGTTATGTACATATTTGATAGTTTGGTGCATACGCTCGCTTGTGTAGTTCATTCCAGCTAACGTTCATATAGTTTGTGCGGCACAGGCTCTCATATAGTTTGGTCGGTGTATACGGTCAAGGTGTCTGGTTTGGACATGTGGTCTGGGTGTTATTGATGAACACATGGTCTGGTTGGTTATGCCAGGCCCACATTCAGTGTCATGTGCAGTATATGTGCCAAGGAGTTATTCTAGGTATATGCTTACGGCATTCATACTCGGTACATGTTCTTATGCAATTGGCACATACGTTACTTTGGTTGAGGTTTTCAATTTCGGATTGACCAGTCACGTCTACAGGTCGGTCCAGATACAACCTGTCACGGCTTCAGGTTGTCGACAATGTCATCACCTACGTTGTGTTTAGTTAGCAGTTGGGTTAGGCTACAGGTGTATAGCTTTATTTTCGGATGCCACGTATATACGTCAATCATGGTTACGACCTGTTGCGGCTTGAAGTTGGCGGTGATACTTTTAGTTTTATAGTTAATTGAGTTTTTAGACCTGTCACGTCTACAGGTCGGTTCAGTTACTACTCGACACGGCCTCGGGTTGACGACAATGTCCTTATGTGTTTTCACAAGTTCATTTAGCATTGGGGTCATGCATACAGGCATATAGCTTGGTTTCAGTTGAAGTTTTGTCTGTCTTAGCTTCAGGTTGATCATTATTTTGGTTATACATTGGTTGAGTGTCATGATCAGGCTTGCCGCATGAGTGGTATCATCACCTGTCACGTCCACAGGTCGGTTACAGTTACAACCTAACACGGTTTTAGGTTGACGACTAGGTAGTTATGTTTTATGTACATATGCACTTGGGATTATGCATACGGTCAGGGTTTGGTTTGTAGCAAGTACTCGGAGGAGCATCCACACACACTGTTACTTTCCTACTTGGCTTTATTGGGTTTTGCCACTCTTCTCTTTATCTAGCACGATTAAGTGATACCTGGCGGCGGTTCAGCTCCACATCTTATTGGCACATTCCGACTTGGCCTCCTTGTTTCATTCGATACGGTTAAAGCGGCTCTGAAAGGTGCACTAAGGATCCAAGCCTTCTTCCCGTCAGCCTTTGTCGGCCGACTCGTTCAGACAGTTAGTAGATATTCTAGACAGGACCCCCGTTCAGCTACAAAGATAGTCTGTGTTGGAAAGCAGCTTTGTTTCTGGGTTATTATGGCGTAGTAGATGTTCTAGACAGGACCCCCGTTCAGCTACAAAGATAGTCTGTGTTGGAAAGCAGCTTTGTTTCTGGGTTACTATGGCTTCTTTAGACCTGGTGAGTTCACTAGTAAAACGTAAAATGATACTTGTTTGAGACTGAGCCAACCGAAATGGAATTCCGACCACTATTAGCTTGAGTTGAGCGCTACCAAAACATCTTTACCCGGGCAAGTCATTACCATCTGCTGCTTTTTCACATTTCATAGGTGGTGCCCGGTTCGTCTGCTACGTGACCTGTTGTTCACACGCCAGGGACCCAGTAGGTCGCAGCCGTTATTATTATTCTGAGGTTTTGCTCTCACCACGCAATTCGTAAAAAAAAAAAAATACGCATTTTAGTGATAGGTTTAGGGGGTGACTCGGCTGCGATATCTGGACACCCCCTTCGCATCGGTGCCACCTCATCAGCATCACGTCAGGGGATGCCAGCCCGTGTGATCCGTAATTTGAGTCGCTAAAATCTAGCTCATACATGCACCCATCCCCTATCCAAAGTCTGGAAGGTCCCATGCTTTCCAGTTTCTGGTTCTGTAATGTTGTCTTATTTCATAAAGCGTTTTGTTTCAAATATTGGAGTTTTGCCCTCTATTTTATTCAGGTGTACCTACACACGGCAGTATATGGCACAACTCAGACTGCCTATTAGTTAGCATATCATGTGGTTAGGCTGTTAGGTAGGTACGCTACGCATTTGAGCCACCGATCACAAGTGTGAAGGCTAACGCAGTTAGCCTGTATTTGTGAGAGGGGCGGGGTTTATCACTATAAGAACCTGCGGTGCCCCTAGCACAGTACGCCGCGGGTTCTTCACGTGCCACCCAACCCCCCCTCTTTTAAAATTCATTCAATCTCTTAGGTGTCTTTTTCTATCTAAGGTATGCCCTCTATTTTATTCAGGTGTACCTACACGCGGCAGTATATAGCACAACTCAGACTGCCTATTAGTTAGCATATCATGTGGTTAGGCTGTTAGGTAGGTACGCTACTCATTTGAGCCACCGATCACAAATATATATATATATATATATATATATATATATATATAGTTATGCAGGGGTCAAGTCCTGGAAAAAAAAGTGCAGGATCTCACCCAAGATTTCCACTCAAGGGCTGGACCTGCAGGACTCCTGCTAATGGGAACTGTGTTCCTGCTCAGTTCACACACGTCCCTGCAGGACTTGAGCCCTGTATATATGTGTGTGTATGAAATCTATGTAAAATACAAGGCACAGATAGGTATCTCCACCCGTATCGCTACCTGTCAGCATCATATGTATATATATATGTAAAATACAAGGCACAGATAGATATCTACACCCGTATCGCTACCTGTCAGTCAACTGAGGTGTTTGCATGTCACTGTACATTTCATGGGAAACATGAGCTCACGGAACAAAATGTGGAGCCGCAGGTCAAACTACTACAGGAAAAGTAATTCTACTTCATTTTAATAATGGTTTGCACTCAGTGTGCATCTGTTCTTCCACTTATATCTTTACAGCCTCTGAAATATAAGGTGTAATCCCGCATGTCCCTTCATAGCAAGTGTCTCTTGATTTCATGGACACCCCTGTATGATTATATTCAGTGTGAATTAGGGGGAATAAAATATCTAAACTCTAAGCTGGCGATGCTGGCTCAGGAGCTGTGCCATCCACAGTGGGTGTCAACCATACAGCTGGGATCAGAGTTAACAATGATCCCAGCTGTTAAACCACAGATGTCATAAAATTTTAGTGACTTTTACAGCGTTAACCACTTCCCTTGTGCTGGTCATCTCCTCTACCCCCCGATTGACAGGGGAGGGACTAACTATTCAAGGGGCCAAATTTTGCAGTGGAAACACCCAGTGAGCTCCAAAGCTTATAGGGGTACTCCGCCCCTAGACATCTTATCCCCTATCCAAAGGATAGAGGATAAGATGTCTGATCACGGGGGTCCCGCCGCTGGGAACCCCCACAATCTCCCTGCCGCACTTGACGTTCATTTAGAGTGTCTGGTGCCGCGCTGGAGGCTTGCGGCATCATGGCTGCGCCTGCTCGTGACACCACGGCCATGCCTCCTCAATGCATGTCTATGGGAGAGGGTGTGATAGCCTTCATGCCCCCCTCCTGTAGACTTGCATTGAGGGGGCATGGCTGTGACATCATGAGTGGGGTGTGACTGTGACATCACGAGCCTCCGCCCAGCATCGCCAGTCACCCGGCACTGAGTGAAGTTCGCTCCATGCTCCGGATATCTGGAGTGCTGCAGCCGTGATCAGACATCTTATCCCCTATCCTTTGGATTGGGGATAAGATGTCTAGGTGGGGAGTACCCCTTTAATTTGTAAATCTTTTTTAACTCTCCTATCTTGGCACTGGAGGGGTCCATTACCTAATCAGATGTATGTATGGATTCAGGGGGGAAAGCCCTCTACAGCCATGGCCTTACTTTATATCCTGAAAACCACACTGGCAGGTCCGCTTTAACCTTATTTTAGAAGGATTTGACATCTGGGATTATGAGCATGTAGAAAAATCAAAGGACCCGATAAAAATTTTTAGAACATAAGAATTGTGTATAAGCAGTTAAAAAAAACTGAATTTTATCATTTAAAAATGGATCTGTCATGAGATATGGAAGGACATTATAGTACGGAAAGAGATCCACTCTCCTATTAGACTAAATAACTTTGTATTCTTGAGGAGAGCACTCCCCCCCGTCTCTCTCCACTGTGATTGATGGTCATCTGTTGTGTATCTTCATACACAATGGATTGCCAATCACTGCAAGGGCAGTATCAATACCCCCTGTATTATCTGTCAATTGTTTTTAGCCAAACAGCAGAATTTATTTTTTTGGTAAGCGAACATGTCGCCATGCTATAGGCCAGCATAGTCTGATACTCTGTGACCCTTTGACTACGTTTAGAGACGCAGAGAGGACAATTCAGTGCAGTTTTCTTCTCCCCGTGAGCCTAAACCAGAGGTCAGTTCTGCCATCATGGTAGATATGTTACTATCTGGGCTTTAATGGCCCTCAAATGCCCTATTTCATTGCCTCTACAGGACATGCTACAAAAAAAAAAAACACGATTTTAGCCTAATGATAAAATGAAGAAAATGCTAATGAAATCAGGAGATATTTGGTAGATGAGGCACAAATACAATTAGTCATAATTAATAAATCAATATGAAGCTTGCCCCCAACGTCAGTAGTCATTGACCCATGATGCCCAGTTTTCTGATGGCAAATGTCCTAGAAAGTAATCCATGCCGGCAAAGGAACCTTAGCTGAATCTTCCTGGCCTTCTATTGTAAAGCCTCAACAATAAAAGGTAACTTTAGCCATTCCCTTGTGGTAGAATTGAAGATGCATCAAAAGTTGTCCCAGTAATAGAGTCCTTGGGGGTTTTCCAGACTTCTCAATCCGTCACACTCTCTCAAGGATTCTTCACTCCCCGTCAGCTTCATATTTTTTTAAAGAACTCATTAAGGCTGAGAGGCATCTTATTTCGTAAGCAGTGTGGTTAAATACCCTACGTCAGCCTTCGGGACCTTTCTCCTCCAGGGCTCTCCTCAGAGAACTACTTAGAAGGCTCTGTTGACTGGACTTAAGCAATATATCTAATGACTTCTATCAATGTGATCTGACTCAATCACTGTACTTGACCTGTGCCAGGGGGACACGTTACTTACACCTGGGATGTGGTGGAGGAAGAAACGGCAGGAGAGTCGGGAGACTGGTATGAGCATTTCTGTAAATGTGAACTTGGAGGAATATTCTAAATAGAGATACCTAATACTCCTCTCATGTGCTGCTTTCCATGTTGCTTCTATCGCCTAGAGCTACGTCTTATATATCATTCACTAAGAAGTGTGTGTGTGGGGGGAGCCTTGTATTTGGATGGTCTTCTTACTTTAGAGGCACTCTAGCTAGATCTTTTATGTGGCTGTCACTGTTATGGGGGAATTGAGATGGTCAAAGTTTTAGGGGGACTTGTATGGGCACACCTGTTACAGGTCAATGAAGTAGATGTTCTGGGTGCATGGTCAAATATTTTTGGTGTGATATAATGGTGGGACTATTTTTGTTAAGTAGGGTGCTGATTCTTTATCATAAAGTAGGTGCTCCAATTTTCATGACTTCTGTTTGTGGAAGGAAGGTGATGAGCTACCTGGTCTCCATGGATCAGCACCCATAGTGGTTGTCTTTAACATTACCAGATTTAACATTACTAATGAATTCTGAGTTAATAGAAGACTGTCTGTTGAGGATCTTCATGTTTTTGTCAGGATTAAGAGTGGGTACAAAAACGCTCTCTACCTCTGGAGGACCTGCCCCGTCCTGCACTACAAATACAGCTCATTGAATTGTATAGGCACTATGTAATGTTTATTTTTAACTGTGGAGGAGTTGAAGCGAAATAGCCGATTTACTGCCAGATGCCAGTAGTAGGACACTTTATGATCTGTTAGTAGTCAATGCACCCCCTCCCCCCCAACAAGTAGAGATTATATAAAGTAGAGCACCTTTGTTGAAAGTGAGTACAACTGTTGTTAAATCACACCTGCCAACTATCAATGATGGCATTGAGGAGATTCTAAAAAGGGCATACAAAACAGAGCATTTTGTAGAAGGCAAAGTATCTTGCAGTGACATAAGTACTCATACCCTTAACTCAGGACTTAGGTGAAGCCCCATTTGGCAGTGATTTCAGCCTTCAGTCTTCTTGGGGATGAGGCCACAATGTTTACACATCTGAATTTGGAGATTTTCTGACATCCTTCCCTGCAGATCCTCTCAAGCTCTGTCAGATTGGATGGGGACCATCAGTGGAAACCATTTTCAGGTCTCTAGAGATGTTCTATTGAGTTTGGGTCAGGGTTCTGACTGGGCCATGCAAGGACATTCATAGAGTTGTCCCTAAGCCACTTCTGTGTTGTCTTGTCTGTGTGTTTAGGGTCATTGGGGAGATTTATCAAAACCTGTGTGGAGGATGAGTGGTGCAGTTGTCCATAGCAACCAATCAGATGGCTTCTTTGAGTTTTTAAGAGGCCTCTTTAGAAACAAAAGAAGCAATCTGATTGGTTGCTATGGGCAACTGCACCATTCTTCCTCTCCTCAGGTTTTGATAAATCTCCCCCATTGACTCCTATATCTTATGTATGCAAGACTGCAGCCAAGGACTGCGGCCAGGGAAATAGCTGTTGCGGGTGATTCAATTATAAGTAGTGTGGAGCTTAAGGAAAATGGTTTTGTGAGATGTCTCACGGGTGCTACTGCTAGAAGAGATAGAAGACGTATTCTTAATATTGTTAAGCAAGCAAAGTAGGAATGGGACATGGATGTTCTTGTCCATCTAGGGACAAATGACCTGGCTTGCAATGAAGTTTCAAATGTGAAGGGATCTTTTATCACACTTGGTAATGATGTACAGGATTTTGCATCCACTGTTTCATTTTCTGAAGTTCTACCTGTGCATAATGTTCAGAATGATAGGCAGAGGCACAAAAAGGAGTTCAACTTATGGCTTAGTAAATGGTGTCAAGAGCAAGGATTTGGCTTTGTGTCTCATGATAGCTCTACTTGGAATAGAAAGGAACTGTACAAAAAAGATGGTTTGCAGCTTTCTCTCAAAAGAGCGAATGTACTCAGTGAACAATTCCAAGAATTTGCTAAGGAGTATTTAAACTAGGGCAAAAGAGTGAAAATCCATGAGTCCGATTGCCCCCCGAAACAATGCCAGAACATGTCCATAGCACAGAGGTTAAGGAATGATAAGCTCAGAGTCCTGTCTACAAATGCCTGCAGTTTAGGTAATAAAATCAATGATTTGGGTCAATAAGGGCATTTGAGAATGTAGATTTAGTGGCTGTTACTGAGACATGGTTTAATGAAAGTAATGACTGGGACATATCCATACCAGGGTACTCTTTATACAGAAGCGACAGAGAACGCAAGAAAGGAGGAGTGGCCCTATATGTGAAAGATAGCATAAAATCTAACCTAATACAAGTTAGTGAGGTCAACATAGAGTCAGTTTGGGTTACGTTGCAGTTTGATAATCAGACAGTAACTCGTGTAGGTGTGATATATAGACCACCTGACCAAGTTAAAGAATTAGATGATCTACTAGTTTAAGAAATAGCTAAAATGAGAATGAAAGGAGAAGTTATCATTATCGGAGACTTCAATCTTCCGAATATAAACTGGAAAACTAAAATAGCTACTTCTGCCAGGAGTACAGATATTCTTAAAG
Organism: Hyla sarda; assembly: GCF_029499605.1. NCBI lineage: Eukaryota > Metazoa > Chordata > Amphibia > Anura > Hylidae > Hyla > Hyla sarda. Next base: position 569,562,281 of record NC_079189.1, on the reverse strand, counting down.
GGTACCGCTCATCAAAAAAACTTTTTATATATTATAGATTAATGTATGCAGAATAACTTTACAATTGCATATTATTAAAAAAATATGCTTCTTTCTATTTAATTTTACACTTTGAAGAAATGACCACTAGGGGTCTCCCTACCAGTCCTGGCAGCAAGCATTTCAGACTCATGCTGGAGTCCTAAACACTACGAGCTGCCAGTCTGCTTTGTTCACAAAGGAGAACACTCAGCTGCTGGCCTGCTTTGTTCACAGCCTGTTTGGCTGTGAACAAAGCAGGCTGGCAGCTCTGAGTGTTTAGGACTCCAGCATGAGTAAGAAATGCTTGCTGACAGGACTGATCGGGAAAAATACAATAGAAAGAAGTATATCTTTCATTAACATGCTATTGGAAAGTTATTCAACATTCATTAATCTAAAATATGTCAAAAGTTTATTTGATGAGAGGTACCCTTTAATTCCCTACTGGGATTATCTCTACAAGTGGTTAAGGAGCCAACCCGGAGGGAGGCCATTTTGGATTTGGTATTCACAAATGGGGATTTGGTATATGATGTTATTGTAGGCGAAAGCTTGGGATCTAGTCACACGACACAAAATACAACATTTTTAGATTTTAGCAAAACAGGCTTTTCAAAAATGAGATTAGTCATGAATGAGTCCCTATCATACTGGAACGGATTACATGGAATACAGGAGAAATGGGACTACTTAAAAGGCACATTATTGAAGGCAACAGAAAATTGCACTAGACTTGTCAGTAAAAGCAGAAAAAGGAAGAGACCACTGTGGTACTCAGCACAAATGGCCAAAATCATAAAAAAACTAAAAGTTAGCATTTAGTAATTATAAAACAACCCAGAGCAATGAAGATAGTGAAATCTACAAGACTAGGCAGAAAGAGGCCAAGCAAGTTCTAAGAACTTCTAAAGCAAAGGCAGAAGAAAAACTAGCTCAGTCTGTGAAAAAAAGGGGATAAGACATTCTTCAGATATATAAATGAAAAAAGAAATTAAAACAAGGAATAACTAAATTAAAAACATGTGTATCTGTACTGGGACATCATATAATGAATCTTGTTTCTTCAGTCTGAGAGTCCTTTAGGAACTCTTTTTGCCAATTTTAAATGTGCCTTTTACTGTGGAGAGGCTTATTTCTGGCCACTCTGCCATAAAGCCCAGATTGTGGAGACTGCACTGATGGTTGACCTTCTGGAAGTTCCTCCCATCTGCACACAGGATATTTGGAGCTCAGTCAGAGTGACCATTGGGTTCTTGTTCACCTCTTTTTTGCCAAGGTTCTTCTCCCCTGATTATTTAGTGTGTTGAGTCAGCCAACTCTAGGAAAAGTCCTGATTGTACACCAACATAGAAGGATAGGTTCTTTGCTGTAAGAGCAGTGACACTTTAGAACTTTCTACCAGAGGAAGTGCTTATGGTAATAAAAGAGATCAGGAGGGGGCCTGGATACATTTCTGGAGAGTAATAAGATTACAGGTTATAGTCACTAGATTCTGGACAAGGGTTGCTGATCCAGGGATTTATTCTTATTGCCAGAATTGAGTCATAAAATAAGGAAAATTGGCTTTTACCTCATTGTTTTTTGTTTGCGTGCCTACCTCTTGATCAACATTATAGGGTAATACGCTGAACTGGATGGATGTTCATGATGTCTCTTTTCATATGTGACTATGTTAGAGAAATGGAAGACACCTAGAGCCAAATTTCAAGTGTCATTTCTAAAACTCTGTTTTCACAATTCTTATGAGTTAATAAGTGCAGAGTGATTGAGGGGGGGGGGGGGACCCCTAAACAAATATAGTCCCGAGTCCAGGCCCCTGAAACTAATACATAACTAATATAGAACCCAGAACTTTTAAATTATTACATCAGATCAGACGTCCTTAATAGATCCAGACCTCCAGAGCCCCAGACAATATGCAGAACTGAGCCAACTAAACAAACCTAGACCTTGCAAAGCCCCTAAGCTAATGCAGAGCCCATTATTGTGCTAGGTTACTGCAGCTAAACTCCTATTGAACCCAACACATCTGTGTACATCTGGGTGCAGTGGCTCTGCTGAATAGCTTATCAGCGGAGGTGTCATCCTGCTGATCAGATATTGATGGCCTATCTTAAAGGGGTGTTCGAGCCCCCTAGAACTTATCACCAGTCTGGTTGTGGAGGATCTGACCTCTGGAACACCCTGCAAGCTCCAGAATGGGTCCCTGTCTCTCCCTGTTGCATGGATCGGTGCTTAGGCACACATTCCAATAAGTTCAGGAGAACTGGGCAGATCTCTCCCTTGTCCAGTTCTAAGTCAAGCCAGAGGTTACATGTTCTGCCTAGTCAGCAGAACAAAGAAGCTTTCAATTAATGGCCCTTTACTTGTTGTCTCACATTTACAATGACATTTCTGAGCAGTGCCAAAAGGGTCTGATCTCTGATCTCTGTAGAGAGAGACCTTTGATTCTGGAGATCAGTGATGGTCACATATGTTTGTGGAATCTCAGAAGGCCATGATGACTTGGTATATCCACATTAGCTCTTTTTCTCTGGTCCTTCCGTAATACAAGTGAGACTACATGTTTATTACGTGTATTGTAAATGCAGAGGCTGTGAACCGGTTAACAGGATTCATAATAGGTGATGGTCCCAGAGGTGAGTCCTTTCTTATCAGGGCTTTATGGCATATTTTGTGGAATACCGCTTTGACAGGAAGAAACATCTTTTTTATTTGTACCAATAAATAGTTCCAGCAACTAATTTTTATGAAGATGTATAAAGCCTTGTGTTCTTGTGGCATGAGCTTTTTAGGCACCATTGTACATTTAATGATATACTGTGCCCCTACAATTGGTTCAGAATCCTTCAAACAACCAGTTCAGGAGAACCAGCCAAGAAGTTTATTAGCTTGTGTTGTGTGCCGCTCTGATGCTACCCCCTCACTTGCTCTTCAGACGTCATAAGCTCCTGGGCCCCAATGCATTATCTGTTAATGGTGTCCTTATCTACCACAATCCATTTAAAATACTGGTCTGTTCTTATAGGGCCAAGTGGCCTTTGGGGCCCCTCCTTGCAGACCACGTCTGGGGCGTGACTGCTAACCCTGAACCCTCTATGGTTACAACCACGAACAATCCTGACAACCAACAATGAATTTAGCTCATCTGTGGTCACATCATAAATCCTTAGCCTATTATTTTAAACCAAATGTTATGGATTTAGATGGAAGGTCCTGTATTGTCGTTGGTTTCCACGCTTCTGTCCCATGGCGTGAATCCAGCTTCCTGTTGTTTCCAATGAGATTTTGCACCGAAGTTCATACTGTGGTAGAGGGTGTGAAGCAAAGGGCAGATGGAATTACCCAAGGGGCAGATGGCATTAACCCCTTGTATTCGTGACGCCAGGGTTTGGTTTATCCTCAATACCACCTGAAGGTATACCGCTGGATCCTGGGCTAGGCAAAGGGGCAATAATGACTCCAACGCCAAGTTATGGACAACGGTAGCTTTACTGAGGTTAGACAGGTGGAAAAGTCTATACAGTTCAGCCAGGGCCCACGGAGGTGATCAGTGACTTCAGAGACCTTAGGGCTTGCTGGGACTTGTAGTGGACTGGGACAATTTTGATGAAAGCCACGCTGACTGAAGACAGGTTGACTTTGACTTGACTGACTGACTATACCCCGTTTGTAGCTTACCAGGCTCTGACTTGGACCTGGGGCAGTGGACTTGTAGACTTGTGGTTGCATGGTTCACGTTAGGCCTTCTCTGGACTCCTGACACACACCTAGGACTTGACTGCACTGTGGTTCTGCAAAGACTTAGTCTCCAAAACGAGTGAAGAGACTCCTCCCAGGGCTTATATAGGGGAGGCTCTGGTGGGGTCCCACAGGTCACCCTTAGGTCATATGGTCACTGACACCTCCCTGGGTTACAATCACATGACAGATGTTTAACCACATGACAACTGTTCTTAAAGCCACATTTTATATACATTACATAGCATAGCAATAACTGTACAAGGGGAACAGATGCAGGGGGGACCCAGGGGACACTGCAGGGAGGCTACCTTACAGGGCAGCAATGGTACAGGAGTACAACTCCTCTACTGGGCCACCACAAACTCCCCCCTCTTAAACACAGCCGTCCTCGGTGCCCAGTCCTGGAGGGCGGATGACGTAAAGTGGCCACTGGGGCCTACTGATGACAACAGTTCCTGGGGCATTAATCCCAAATGTCCTTCACAGGTCTGGGTAATGAATAATATAACTGGGGACGAGTCCATGTGGCATTTGTCAACAATGTCCTTACATGCTCCTTTGGTGATGGGAGTACAAACATGTGGCATTTGTAATCCTTATAACAGCATCCATAACACATTTTACACACCTGATACGGATCGGGCTGCCGGAGGCTTTCTTCCCAATGCTGCTGAGGCCCATCGGCAAAAGCTACTACTCCCCAGAACACTATACAAGCTTTATACAATATGACAATATTACCTTTATACATTGCACTCTCTGTCACTATACATACGTGCCTTACTTATGTTTCAGGGGAACCCTCTGGCCAGTAGAGCACCCTGTACACAAGGACAGGAAAATTGTTAGACATGTGAACATATGAATATTTGTCGTCTTGAAATATAATTTTTTTTAGCTACAGTCCTAATCTAGACATTTGAATAGCTAATACACAATACAATATGTACATTACTGAATTAGTTATATATTAGCAACAACTATGCTAGACTGACTAAATATGATACTGTACAAGGTGCTATCATTCTTCTCTGCACCTGGCTGGTAATTGTCCCTGGGTTGACCTTTGGGATCTGCGTAGCACCACCTTTGGAGGATCTGGAACGTTTTGGACTTCAGGAGCTCTTGGGACTTCTGGAGCCACAGCCGGCTCTTCCTCAGCGAACTCAGGAGCTGGGATCGGTTCAGGACTTGCTGGACTCAGAATAGCTGGCATTTGTGCTGTAGATGCTGGAGACATGGTCTGCACTTGGGAGGCAGGTATATAGGCCTGAGCCAATAGTGACAAGACTGGGACTGGTGTGGTGACTAACGTGGGTTGAACTAGTCCTAAGGTTGGAGACACACAGAAGATTGCTGGCTGGTTTGGAGAAAACATGGGGCAATCCATACATGGGTGGATCCCCTGGCCAGGAACGTACTCCCTCGCAGGCCTGACATCTGAAGGAGGCGGTGTGAGAGCACAGGTAGATCCTCTTTGAAACAAAGCTTGATACGATTCCGATGGACGACTTGTGGCTCATTTCCAGGTTTCTGCACTTCGTATACATCGGACTTAGGATAAGGTATGGCCGTCACTGTATAGGGTTCTGTCTCCCAGATGGAGTACAATTTGTTACTTCTTGGGAACTTCCGTAGCCAGACTTTATCATCCAATTGAAGTGGTTTGTGTTACGCCGAGCGCTCCGGGTCCCCGCTCCTCCCCGGAGCGCTCGCTACACTCTCGCTACTGCAGCGCTCCGGTCAGATCCACTGACCCGGTGCGCTGCGATACCGCCTCCAGCCGGGATGCGATTCGCGATGCGGGTGGCGCCCGCTCGCGATGCGCACCCCGGCTCCCGTACCTGACTCGCTCTCCGTCGGTCCTGTCCCGGCGCGCGCGGCCCCGCTCCCTAGGGCGCGCGCGCGCCGGGTCTCTGCGATTTAAAGGGCCACTGCGCCGCTGATTGGCGCAGTGGTTCTAATTAGTGTGTTCACCTGTGCACTCCCTATGTATACCTCACTTCCCCTGCACTCCCTCGCCGGATCTTGTTGCCATTGTGCCAGTGAAAGCGTTTCCTTGTGTGTTCCTAGCCTGTGTTCCAGACCTCCTGCCGTTGCCCCTGACTACGATCCTTGCTGCCTGCCCCGACCTTCTGCTACGTCCGACCTTGCTTCTGTCTACTCCCTTGTACCGCGCCTATCTTCAGCAGTCAGAGAGGTTGAGCCGTTGCTAGTGGATACGACCTGGTCACTACCGCCGCAGCAAGACCATCCGCTTTGCGGCGGGCTCTGGTGAAAACCAGTAGTGACTTAGAACCGGTCCACTAGCACGGTCCACGCCAATCCCTCTCTGGCACAGAGGATCCACCTCCTGCCAGCCGGCATCGTGACAGTAGATCCGGCCATGGATCCCGCTGAAGTTCCTCTGCCAGTTGTCGCCGACCTCACCACGGTGGTCGCCCAGCAGTCACAACAGATAGCGCAACAAGGCCACCAGCTGTCTCAACTGACCGTGATGCTACAGCAGCTACTACCACAGCTTCAGCAATCATCTCCTCCGCCAGCTCCTGCACCTCCTCCGCAGCGAGTGGCCGCTTCAGGCCTACGACTATCCTTGCCGGATAAATTTGATGGGGACTCTAAATTTTGCCGTGGCTTTCTTTCTCAATGTTCCCTGCACTTGGAGATGATGTCGGACCAGTTTCCTACTGAAAGGTCTAAGGTGGCTTTCGTAGTCAGCCTTCTGTCTGGAAAAGCTCTGTCATGGGCCACACCGCTCTGGGACCGCAATGACCCCGTCACTGCCTCTGTACACTCCTTCTTCTCGGAAATTCGAAGTGTCTTTGAGGAACCTGCCCGAGCCTCTTCTGCTGAGACTGCCCTGCTGAACCTGGTCCAGGGTAATTCTTCCGTTGGCGAGTATGCCGTACAATTCCGTACTCTTGCTTCAGAACTATCCTGGAATAATGAGGCCCTCTGCGCGACCTTTAAAAAAGGCCTATCCAGCAACATTAAAGATGTTCTGGCCGCACGAGAAATCCCTGCTAACCTACATGAACTCATTCATCTAGCCACTCGCATTGACATGCGTTTTTCCGAAAGGCGTCAGGAGCTCCGCCAGGATATGGACTTTGTTCGCACGAGGCGTTTTTTCTCCCCGGCTCCTCTCTCCTCTGGTCCCCTGCAATCCGTTCCTGTGCCTCCCGCCGTGGAGGCTATGCAGGTCGACCGGTCTCGCCTGACACCTCAAGAGAGGACACGACGCCGCATGGAGAATCTCTGCCTGTACTGTGCCGGTACCGAACACTTCCTGAAGGATTGTCCTATCCGTCCTCCCCGCCTGGAAAGACGTACGCTGACTCCGCACAAAGGTGAGACAGTCCTTGATGTCAACTCTGCTTCTCCACGTCTTACTGTGCCTGTGCGGATATCTGCCTCTACCTTCTCCTTCTCTACTATGGCCTTCTTGGATTCCGGATCTGCAGGAAATTTTATTTTGGCCTCTCTCATCAACAGGTTCAACATCCCAGTGACCAGTCTCGCCAGACCCCTCTACATCAATTGTGTTAACAATGAAAGATTGGACTGTACCATACGTTTCCGTACGGAGCCCCTCCTAATGTGCATCGGACCTCATCACGAAAAAATTGAGTTTTTGGTCCTCCCCAATTGCACTTCCGAAATTCTCCTTGGACTACCCTGGCTTCAACACCATTCCCCAACCCTGGATTGGTCCACAGGGGAGATCAAGAGTTGGGGTACCTCTTGTTCCAAGGACTGCCTTAAACCGGTTCCCAGTACTCCTTGCCGTGACCCTGTGGTTCCCCCTGTAACCGGTCTCCCTAAGGCCTATATGGACTTTGCTGATGTATTTTGCAAAAAACAAGCTGAGACTCTACCTCCTCACAGGCCTTATGACTGTCCTATTGACCTCCTCCCGGGCACTACTCCACCCCGGGGCAGAATTTATCCTCTCTCCGCCCCAGAGACTCTTGCTATGTCTGAGTACATCCAGGAAAATTTAAAAAAGGGCTTTATCCGCAAATCCTCCTCTCCTGCCGGAGCTGGATTTTTCTTTGTGTCCAAAAAAGATGGCTCCCTACGTCCTTGCATTGACTACCGCGGTCTTAATAAAATCACGGTAAAGAACCGCTACCCTCTACCTCTTATCTCTGAACTCTTTGATCGCCTCCAAGGTGCCCACATCTTTACCAAACTGGACTTAAGAGGTGCTTATAATCTCATCCGCATCAGAGAGGGGGATGAATGGAAAACGACATTTAACACTAGAGATGGACACTTTGAGTATCTGGTCATGCCCTTTGGCCTGTGCAACGCCCCTGCCGTCTTCCAAGACTTTGTTAATGAAATTTTTCGTGATCTCTTATATTCCTGTGTTGTTGTGTATCTGGACGATATCCTGATTTTTTCTGCCAACCTAGAAGAACACCGCCAGCATGTCCGCATGGTTCTTCAGAGACTTCGTGACAATCAACTTTATGCCAAAATGGAGAAATGTCTGTTTGAATGTCAATCTCTTCCTTTCCTAGGATACTTGGTCTCTGGCCAGGGACTACAAATGGATCCAGACAAACTCTCTGCCGTTTTAGATTGGCCACGCCCCTCCGGACTCCGTGCTATCCAACGTTTTTTGGGGTTCGCCAATTATTACAGACAATTTATTCCACATTTTTCCACCATTGTGGCTCCTATCGTGGCTTTAACCAAAAAGAATGCCAATCCTAAGTCTTGGCCTCCTCAAGCGGAAGACGCCTTTAAACAGCTCAAGTCTGCCTTTTCTTCTGCTCCCGTGCTCTCCAGACCTGACCCATCTAAACCCTTCCTATTGGAAGTTGATGCCTCCTCAGTAGGAGCTGGAGCGGTTCTTCTACAAAAAAATTCTTCCGGGCATGCTGTTACTTGTGGTTTTTTTTCTAGGACCTTCTCTCCGGCGGAGAGGAACTACTCCATCGGGGATCGAGAGCTACTGGCCATTAAATTAGCACTTGAGGAATGGAGGCATCTGCTGGAGGGATCAAGATTTCCAGTTATTATTTACACCGATCACAAGAATCTCTCCTATCTCCAGTCTGCCCAACGGCTGAATCCTCGCCAGGCCAGGTGGTCTCTGTTCTTTGCCCGATTTAATTTTGAAATTCACTTTCGGCCTGCCGATAAGAACATTAGGGCCGATGCTCTCTCTCGTTCCTCGGATGCCTCGGAAGTAGAGCTCTCTCCGCAACACATCATTCCTCCTGACTGCCTGATCTCCACTTCTCCAGCCTCCATCAGGCAAACTCCTCCAGGGAAGACCTTCGTCTCTCCACGCCAACGCCTCGGAATCCTCAAATGGGGTCACTCCTCCCATCTCGCAGGCCATGCGGGCATCAAGAAATCCGTGCAACTCATCTCTCGTTTCTATTGGTGGCCGACTCTGGAGACGGATGTTGTTGATTTTGTGCGGGCCTGCACTGTCTGTGCCCGGGATAAGACTCCTCGCCAGAAGCCCGCTGGTCTTCTTCATCCTCTGCCTGTCCCCGAACAGCCTTGGTCTCTGATTGGTATGGACTTTATTACAGACTTACCCCCATCCCGTGGCAACACTGTTGTTTGGGTGGTCATTGATCGATTTTCCAAGATGGCACATTTTATCCCTCTTCCTGGTCTTCCTTCAGCGCCTCAGTTGGCAAAACAATTTTTTGTACACATTTTTCGTCTTCACGGGTTGCCCACGCAGATCGTCTCGGATAGAGGCGTCCAATTCATGTCAAAATTCTGGAGGGCTCTCTGTAAACAACTCAAGATTAAATTAAACTTTTCTTCTGCTTATCATCCTCAATCCAATGGGCAAGTAGAAAGAATTAACCAGGTCCTGGGTGATTATTTACGGCATTTTGTTTCCTCCCGCCAGGATGACTGGGCAGATCTTCTACCATGGGCCGAATTCTCGTATAACTTCAGAGTCTCTGAATCTTCTTCCAAATCCCCATTTTTCGTGGTGTACGGCCGTCACCCTCTTCCCCCCCTCCCTACTCCCTTGCCCTCTGGTTTGCCCGCTGTGGATGAAATAACTCGTGATCTTTCCACCATATGGAAAGAGACCCAAAATTCTCTCTTACAGGCTTCATCACGCATGAAGAAGTTTGCTGATAAGAAAAGAAGAGCTCCCCCCATTTTTTCTCCCGGAGACAAGGTATGGCTCTCCGCTAAATATGTCCGCTTCCGTGTTCCCAGCTACAAATTGGGACCACGCTATCTTGGTCCTTTCAAAATTTTGTGCCAGATTAATCCTGTCTCTTACAAACTTCTTCTTCCTCCTTCTCTTCGTATTCCTAATGCCTTTCACGTTTCTCTTCTTAAACCACTCATCATCAACCGTTTCTCTCCCAAACTTGTTTCTCCCACTCCTGTTTCCGGCTCCTCGGACATCTTCTCCGTAAAGGAGATACTGGCCTCCAAGAAGGTCAGAGGGAAAACCTTTTTTTTGGTCGATTGGGAGGGCTGTGGTCCTGAAGAGAGATCCTGGGAACCTGAGGACAATATCCTAGACAAAAGTCTGCTCCTCAGGTTCTCAGGCTCCAAGAAGAGGGGGAGACCCAAGGGGGGGGTACTGTTACGCCGAGCGCTCCGGGTCCCCGCTCCTCCCCGGAGCGCTCGCTACACTCTCGCTACTGCAGCGCTCCGGTCAGATCCACTGACCCGGTGCGCTGCGATACCGCCTCCAGCCGGGATGCGATTCGCGATGCGGGTGGCGCCCGCTCGCGATGCGCACCCCGGCTCCCGTACCTGACTCGCTCTCCGTCGGTCCTGTCCCGGCGCGCGCGGCCCCGCTCCCTAGGGCGCGCGCGCGCCGGGTCTCTGCGATTTAAAGGGCCACTGCGCCGCTGATTGGCGCAGTGGTTCTAATTAGTGTGTTCACCTGTGCACTCCCTATGTATACCTCACTTCCCCTGCACTCCCTCGCCGGATCTTGTTGCCATTGTGCCAGTGAAAGCGTTTCCTTGTGTGTTCCTAGCCTGTGTTCCAGACCTCCTGCCGTTGCCTCTGACTACGATCCTTGCTGCCTGCCCCGACCTTCTGCTACGTCCGACCTTGCTTCTGTCTACTCCCTTGTACCGCGCCTATCTTCAGCAGTCAGAGAGGTTGAGCCGTTGCTAGTGGATACGACCTGGTCACTACCGCCGCAGCAAGACCATCCCGCTTTGCGGCGGGCTCTGGTGAAAACCAGTAGTGACTTAGAACCGGTCCACTAGCACGGTCCACGCCAATCCCTCTCTGGCACAGAGGATCCACCTCCTGCCAGCCGGCATCGTGACAGTTTGGCGGAGGCATGACGGTTGTAGTCTTCTTGTTGCCTCTGTTGGGCCCGCACCCATTTTTTTTTTACTGACAATTTCTTTGGCTTCTTGGATCCTTCTCTGATGGTCAGAGACCCACTTAAGGGAGGCTTGTGGAGAGTTGTTGATCAGGGCCTGTAGCCCAAATGTCCGGTCTTTAGGCAACTGCCCATGTCGCCCCATCATCAAATAGAAGGGGGTATACCCCATAGAACAATGGACTGTGTTTTTATAGATCTCCAGCAACTCGGGCTGCTCGCAGCAGATGAATAAAGAATTGATTGATGCGTTCACATAGCCCATTTCGCTGAGGGTGGTAGGCAGTGGTCCGGAGTTTCTTGCAGGCATGGAATTGGCATAGCTCTTGGAAGAGTTGAGCCTCTAAGACCATTCCACGGTCAGTTATGACAGACTCCGTACACCCAAGGGTTTGCACCCATTTGGAGTAGAACATCTGGGCCGCTTCTTGGCTGCGTCTTGGCTGTGAGATCTTTGATGGGTACAACGACAACTCATTTGGAGTAATGATCCACCATGGTGAGAGCATAAGTATACCCGGACCAGGTAGGAGACAGTTTTACATGGTATAGCGTGACCAACTGGTTGGGCCTTTCACTCTGGATGGAATGGAGGGGTGCTCTTGCATCCTTGCGTACATTCTTGGTGACGTTGCAGAATGCAAACTCACTGCACCATTTCTCAATGGCACTCCGCATTCTGATCCAATAGAATCTTCATGTGACTGTAGCTTTGGTCTTGTGGACTCTAAGGTATCCCAATTGGTCATGGTATGTATTGAGTACCATTAACGCAACTCTTTGGAACTCAGACCGAATTCGAAGAATTTTGGTATAACAGTGCTTTGTGCATCAACAGTCGCTTCCTCTGTCTCCACGGATGTTTCAGCTCATAATCACACTGGGCCCGGTGTAGATTGGATGGTACCTTTTTTTTGCCAGAAGGTAGTCCAACAGATCCCCCATGACTCGGCTTTCATCTTGAAGAGTCTTCCAGGTGTACAGGTCTTCTTTAACCTTTTAAGACCTTGGTTCACCGTCCATCAGGGCGGTCACAACATTCTGGTTCACAAACCATTAATAAAATGGGGGCATCTCCACGTCTTCCCACACGTCTTCGACAGGTGGTTCTTCGCCTGGAGTCATTCGAGATAGTACATTGGCATTGACGTTTGACTTGCCGCTTCTGTACTTGATAGTGAAGCTGTAATTGACCAATCTTGAAGCCCATCACTGTTCAATGGCCCCCAACTTGACAGTGTTCAGATGGGCCAATGGGTTATTATCCGTGTAGACAGTGAATGGCGTGGCGGTCAAATAATCTTTGAACATTTCGGTCATGGCCCAGACCAGGGCGAGAAGTTCCAATTTGAATGAGCTGTAATTAGCATTGTTCTTCTCTGCTCCTCGAAGGTTACAACTGGCATAAGCAATTACTCGCTCTTGTCCATCATGGAATTGGGACAGGACAGCTCCCAGACCTTCAAAACTGGCATTTTCAGAATGGCTGACTGCAGTCTGGATACGCCAGGATGGGTGGTTCTGTCAACAAATGTTTAAGAGCTCGGAACACTGTCTTTTGTTCTTCGGCCCATTCAATAGGTAGTCTTCCATTATAATTCTCCTTCGTCGTACCCAGTAGGAGAGCTGTGAGGGGTTCCGCAATCTGGGCGAAGTGTGGGATGAAGCGTCGGTAGTAGCCGGCAAATCCCTGGAAGCTCCTAACATCTTTCACTGTGCGAGGGGTTGGCCAGTTTTTGACAATTTTTCACCTTTTCAGGATTGGGTTGGACTGTCTCTGCGCTGACAACATGACCCAGGTAATGGACTTGAGGTTTGAGCAAATTACAATTTGACGGTTTAATCTTCAGTCCATGCTTGATTATGACTTGAAAGACGTCTGACAGATGACTGAGGTGTTCCTGGTAGGACTTGGAATATACAATTACATCATCCAGGTACAATAAGACACTTTGAAAATTCAGATGGCCCAGGCAACTTTCCATCATACGCTGGAAGGTGGCGTGGGCATTACATAGCCCAAACGGCATATTTTTAAACTCAAACAACCCCATGGGTGTCACCAAGGCTGTCTTGTCCTGATCCTCCACAGCCATGGGCACTTGCCAATATCCACCAGTTAAGTCCAAGGTGGAGAAGTAGGTGGCCGACCCGACGGCCATGAGTTACTCCTCGTTCCTTGGCAAAGGGTAAGCGTCTTTATGTGTGACATTGTTCAGTTTCCTGTGGTCGACACTGAAGCGAATGGTTCTTTCTTCTTGACCAGGACAAGTGGTGCCGCTCAGGGGCTCTGACTTTCCTGGATTACATCTGCCTCTTTCATGTCGGCCAGCAACTTCTTGACAGTCTAGTACATGCCTGGCGCAACCGGACAGTGTCTTTCCTTGATAGGCGGACTGTCGTCTGTGAGGATTCAGTGCTGGATCGTGGAAGTATGCCCAAAGTCTGTGGGGTGTTTGCTGAAAGCCTCATGGTACCTTTTGGTGACATTGATGACTCCATTGAATTGGTCCCTTGGGGTAGTGTCATCTCACACCTGGAGTTGTGCCCTCCAGGGCTCTGGAGGACTTGTACTGGATCCTTTGGCCACTTTGGGCTGCATGCTGTCGGGCCACCAGATGTTCTGTCACAATGTCCATCGACTGTAGGAGATACAACTGGGCTACTGGAGCATATTTGGGTAAGACATTAGCAGAATCAGACAGGTTTACTAACCGCATCAGGACTCTCCCGTTGGTGACAATGACAAGGCTTCTTGCGGCTCGGACAAGAGGATGATCTTCTAATTGCATAGGTTCCAGCAGGGCCTGATTCTTGACTCCGGGACGTGCACTACATAAGATGCTGGTCTCCATAGTGGGTTGTAATGTCACTGACCTGATGTCTTGAACTTGTACTCTGCAGATTTCCCCTTGCTTGTTGGCAAACTTCTGCTCCGCCTGTCAAGTGGTGCTGCGTAGCCCGCTGGCCTGAAGCGGAAATATGGGGAAGAGAGGCATGCAAGGCATCTAATACTTTAGCAAAACAATTTTTCATAATGTTCATCCCCCAATATAAACTCAACAGACCCTTTATCTGTCACATTAGTTACAATCACTCCCTCCCCGAAAAGTACATGCTCTCACAATTGAATGGTTGGCTCCCAGTATCCATGTCTGGAGACTGGTTGCCCATTACCTGCAACTACTCGGAAGTTAACATCCTCAGGCTCACACAATAAACTAGCATCCCAATGCTGATAAAAAAACACTTTTAGGTATGGTAGACACTTGTGACCCCGTATCTATTAACGCCTCAAAAGGTACACTTTCTACAATAACTTTTACATAAGAGAAGAAGGCTACATTAAGTGAGAGTCCTGATTTAGGTCATTGGGGGTTGGACCTGATGACTGTTTTTCTGAGGGCCGCTCCTCAACCTCAGGGAAAATCCTTTTAAATCCCAACACTGCATTTTCCAATGTCCTGACTTATTACAGTAGGTGAAAAAAGGTCTTTGAGTCCCTGAGTATTTATTGGGTGGAGGATTACGGTAAATGAAATTGCGGGGAGCAGGGGCAGGTTTTCTAAGCAGGGGCGGTTCACAGTCAGGTGGAGCGGCCCGGGTGGCAAATTCCTTCACAGCCTTAGTTAGGTCTTCAATGTCCTGCCTCACACTCTGCAAATCTGGGGCTGCGGTGAATGGCAAAGTAGATGACACTGGGGCGGGGGCTGGTGGCGGTGGTGGTATAGGTCTGGTTATCGCCTCTAGCGGCTCTTGAACGGGTGTAAGGGTTGTACAAACTTCCTCTAACTCAGTTCTTGACTCAATCACTTGGGTAGCCAGTCTTTTGAAAGCAGGGAATGACATGTCTTGGACCGCTATCATTCTCAGCTGGGATTTGTCCCACTTATTATGAGCCCAATCAATAATCTGTTCATTAACACCTTGTTGCCCTGCTCGGGAGTTATACCATCTAATTTATGAACAGTCTTTAGGGCATTCTGCAGAGCTACAGCGTATGCTCTCAAGGTCTCACCTGGCTTTTGTCGCCTTTCATACAGCCGGAGACGTACCTCTGCGGGACAATGCGACCCAAATACCTGGTACAGTCCTTCAAAGATTTGCTCTACAGTCACCTTCTCGGAGGCTGACCAGGTTTGGACTTCCTCTAGCGCCGATCCCTGGAGTTGCAGAAGTATTGGAGGAAAAAAGCTGCGTTGGCGCTCCCAAGGAAGTAACCCAAGTCGTGGGTATTGATGCAAAATAATTTATTCTTACAGCATAAGAAATCAAAGAAAATAATAAATATAAAGCAAGACGCGTTTCGGGAGTCACAGCTCCCTTTTTCAATTGCAGGTGGTTGCTGTATGGCAAGGTAACAGGTATATGTGTTTAAATACATGAGAAAATGGCGCCAAAACAGGTGAGCTGGTGACGTCATGTGGGGTGGATGCCGGGGCCAGGTAGGGGCCAGGCATTAAAGACCTAAATAATAAAACATATTCAAAGAAGGGGCATGAAAACCACATAAAACATGTAAAAAATCCTATTTATAGTCTTTTACAGGAGTATTTGGAAGTACAAACTGAACCGCGAGAATTGTCCGTGGTGGCGACCAATCAGGAGGCAGTAGGAGGAGGCTGTCATCACTGTGCAGGGTTGCCGCAGTGGGGAATGAATGGAGACGAGCCCCTTGAAGCTGATTGTCCGCTTGCTGCGAGAGGTGAGGAGGTGGCCAATCAGGAGCGAGCCGTACTATGCTGAGTACAGTTACGATGTCATAGGGGAACATGGGCCATATGGGGATAAGTCCAAAGTGAGTGGGCGGGGTGCTGATTGGCTGTCCGGGATCTTAGATAAGCCAATCAGAGGGGGGACATATAAGTCTGGGTTGCGATTCTTTGTCGCTGGTGGCGGTGGAATAAAGTTCAAAAAAGTTCAAAAACGTCAGCCAATGGCTTTTAGATCAGTCCGGGTGCCGTCCAATCAGAGTGAAGACGTGTATATCTTCTCCGGGAGATTCCTAGAGGCGTCGGGAACAAATCCATTTTGAATAATACGACCAATAGCAGTTGGGTAGGTCCCGGTGGCAACCAATCATGAAGAATGATGTGTTGTAGTGCTGTCAAGATGCCGATGTCAGACTTTATCATCGTCTGTCATCTGATCTCGAAGTCCGGAGCACACTCGGAACTTGTCATGGAGGAGCTGGAAACCTGTAAGGGAGTAAGGAGGTAGACGGGGAAGGGAGAGACAGGTGGTCTCTCCCTTCCCCAAACGGCGGCTTGCTGTCGGCTTGTCCCGCATTGAGGAGGCATCTGGTGCGGCTCTAGGAATCTCCTGGAGAGGATATACACATCTTCACTCTGATTGGACGCCACCCTGACTGATCTAACAGCGATTGGCTGACGTTTTTGAACTTTTTTGAACTTTATTTCACCGCCACCATCGACAAAGACTCGCAACCCGGACTTATATGTCCCCCCTCTGATTGGCTCATCTAAGATCCCGGACAGCCAATCAGCACCCCGCCCACTCCCTTTGGACTTATCCCCATATGGCCCATGTTCCCCTATGACATCGTAACTGTACTCAGCATAGTACGGCTCGCTCCTGATTGGCCACCTCCTCACCTCTCGCAGCAAGCGGCCATTCATTCCCCACAGCGGCAACCCTGCACAGCGATGACAGCCTCCTCCTACTGCCTCCTGATTGGTCCCACGGACACCGGCAGCTTCCTGATTGGTCGCCACCACAGACAATTCTCGCGGTTCAGTTTGAACTTCCAAATACTCCTGTAAAAGACTATACCTATGATTTTTTACATGTTTTATGTGGTTTTCATGCCCCTTCTTTGAATATGTTTTATTATTTAGGTCTTTAATGCCCGGCCCCTACCTGGCCTCGGCATCCACCCCACATGATGTTACCAGTTCACCTGGTTTTGGCACCATTTTCTCATGTATTTAAACACATATACCTGTTACCTTGCCATACAGCAACCACCTGCAATTGAAAAAGGGAGCTGTGACTCCTGAAACGCGTCTTGCTTTATATTTATTATTTTCTTTGATTTCTTATGCTGTAAGAATAAATTATTTGGCATCAATACCCACGACTTGGGTTACTTCCTTGGGAGCGCCAACGCAGCTTTTTTCCTCCAATACTTCTGCATTACTCCCCGCGATCAGACATCTTATCGCCTATCCTTTGTTTAGGGGATAAGATGTCTAGGGGTGGAGTACTCCTTTAAAGTCAACAGAACTTTCATTCAAGGCGGAAATGGAGCTAAATACTGGCACAGAGTTATGGTAGTAAATAATAAAGTAATAGTTAGTAATAAGTAAAGCAGTGTTTTCAAAACAGTGCGTCTCCAGCTGTTGCAAAACTACAACTCCCAGCATGCCCAGACAGCCTTTGGCTGTCTGGGCATGCAGAGAGTTGTAGTTTTGGAACAGCCAGAGACACAATTTTTTGGAAAACACTGTAAAGGTACAAAAAAAATTTGCATACTGATTTCCTGCAGAATAAAGAATGTAATACATGCATCAGCCACTAGAGGACCCTGCAGGACCACCACCATCACCCGGCTGTGTTTAACGCTTACTGAGAAGGTGTTATAATACTGCTTTATTTTAGTAAGTGTTATTGGAATCACAGATTAGATGACATCCTAGGAACTCAATCCATTTCTCAGGTTCACACAAGGGCTAAGCACACAACATTTCCTCAGCACCAGCCGCTATCTCTTATCAGTGCATTTGGATAATTGGATGGCGGCTGAATTTAATAACATCCATCATTATGGAGAATACACCGGCTGTAATAAGCGCAGGTCTTCAGGGGGCATTTACTTATTGGGAAGGCAGCAGAAAATGAGAGTGCAGCCCTGGAAAGAGACGTGGAATGACACCTCTCAATCATGTAACTGGAGCAGGTGTCCTGAGGGTTGAGCATAGTCTAAGAGGGCATGAACTGTGTGGAGCCTGTATCTGGACAGGTGCCCGACACCGCTGGCGAATGGAAATGTACAACTGGCACAAAATTGCAGATGCCGCCTCTGCTCAACGACTCTTTACAGCCAATCAGACTGATACTGGGATAATCCGACATGTTCAGAACAACCCACGTGCCAGATTATCAGAGATTCCAAACTATAGGATTGGTACATACCTGCTCATTTCTGCACTTCTTCCTACTGGCATTGAGGCTGGTGCTGACAGTGTTGCTGCCATGAATACAGTGACCCCTCGACCTACGATGGCCCCGACATACGATCGTTTCAACATGCGATGGCCTCTCAGAGGCATGTTGAAGGCAGCATCAACATACGATACTTTTGTATGCCGGGGCCATCGCATAAATGGCTATCCCGCAGCGCAGACTGCTTCGGCTGCCACCGGATAGCCGTTTACGGTGCCCCGTGTGGTCCACTGATGATCACTTACCTGTCCTCGGGGCTCTGGCGCGTCCTCTTCAGGATCCCCTGCATCGTCGGCGCTCTCCATTGACGTCATCACGTTGCTGCGCTCGCCGTCCCGTCATCACATAGGAGCGGCGTGCGTAGCGACGTGATGGCGGCGACGGAGAGCGTGGATGCCGGGGAAGCAGAGGCCTTGCCAGAGCGTCGGGGACACCTCGGGGACGCGGCGACAGCGATGGGCGGCGACATCCCGGGCAGCAGTGACGAGCAATGACGGTCCGGAGCGGCGGGGACAAGTGAGTACAACTTTCTCTAACAGTGGTCTACAACCTGCGGACCTCCAGATGTTGCAAAACTACAACACCCAGCATGCCCGGACAGCCAAGGGCTGTCCGGGCATGCTGGGTGTTGTAGTTTCGCAACATCTGGAGGTCTGCAGGTTGTAGACCACTGTCCTATACTTTACATTGCACGGATCCCTCAACATGCGATGGTTTCAACAAACGATGGTCCGTTTGGAACGGATTACCATCGTATGTTGAGGGACCACTGTATACTATTGTTGTGCCAATGTAGATCTTTAAGGGACACTTACATATTGGGAAGGGAGTAGAATGCTGTGGCATGTTTGTTGGTGCCAGACAGGCTGGTCTGAGTATTTCAAAAGCTTCTCATCTACTGGGATTGTCACACACAACCATCTCCGGGGTTTACAGAGAATGATCGGAAAAAAAGAGAAAATATCCAGTGAGCAGCAGTTGTGCGGACGAAAATACCTTGATATGTCAGAGGAGAATGGGCAGACTGGTTTAGATGACAAAAAGGCAACAGTAACTCAACAGTAAAAAATCACTGATTACAACCAAGGTATGCAGAATACCATCTCTGACCGCACAACACGTCCATCCTTAAAGCAGATGAACTTCAGCAGCAGAAGACCATACCAGGTGCCAATCCTGGTAAATTTTTTCCCAGAATTTCTTTTTTTTTTTTTTTAGAGTTACTGTACATTTTATGATAAAATGGTTGATGTTATTACAAAGTACAATTGGTGGTGCAAAAAAACAAGCCCTCATATGGGTCTGTAGGTGGAAAAGTGAAAGTGTTATGGCTATTTTAAGGCGAGTAAGAATAAAGGAAAGTGCAAAAATGAAAAATCCTTATGTCCTTGAGGAGTTAACATTCACACTGAGGATGTTCAGCGAGAAATTTCCCAGATGTATTTACTCTCTTCAAAATGGTCCAGAATTGGGGCTAGGGATGCCACACAGCTGGTATTTCAATTTTCCTGCAAGTAATTTTCTATGAAAAATATGGCCGGTATTTTTCAATAAGGGGTGCCTGGCCAGAATAAAATTTGCCTTAGCGCAGCAGCAGTAGCCGAGCTGCTGAACAGGCAGTGCTGGGGCCACTTTAAATCAGTGAGCTGCGTCCTGCGGCAGTGACGAGTTACGTCCTCTTGCACCGAGGAGCCGCATAGGAGGACGTCACTTGAAGGACATCGAGCTTGGAGACATACAGGCCTGGTGAGGTACAGGCAGCACTAGACCACCAGCAGGCTAATGAAGGCGGGGGTCAAATAAAAAATGCATATGGTGTGTGGGATGGAATCAATAAAATGGCACAGGGGGATCAATTAAAAAGGCACAGGGGCATCAGGGGAATCAAATAAAATGTCCCAGGGGGATCAGTGGGAGGGGAGGGGGAATCAATTTAAATGAGTAAAAGGTTATGGCACAGGGGGGACGGTTGGCACAGGGGGGACGGTTGGGAGGGGGGTATAAATCAATTGGAATGGTTATGGCACAAGGGGATCAATGGAAAGGGGGGATGAATCCATTTCAATGCTTATGATAGAGGGTTCAGAGGGGAGGGGGTTAATTGAAATGAGTAAAAGTGTATGGCACAGGGGGAGTTATGATTATGGTACAGGGGGTGGGGGTGGATTAATGTGATGTCAGACATATATAATTAATCATGCAAATTAGCATGACTGGTATTTGCACAAGAAAGGTCGCAACCCTAGCGGCCCCCCATGATTCACTCTTACCTGGGGTCCCCATGAGTTATCAATTCACCCCTGCCCCCCCCGCTGTGATATGATGTGTCTGGACATGGGTGGAGCTTCCTGTGATGTCACGCATGTATAATTAATTATGCGAATTGGCATGGCCAGTATTTTTTTGCAAGAGAGGTGGCAACCCTAATCGGGGCCTAATGTCCGGAGCAGTCTGCAACATTCCCTTGACAAGTGGCACTTTTCTGGCAGATTTTGCAAGAAGATGCAACACTTTCAGTCTTCTGCTGAATCCAATTTCTCGTTGGACGGTCCGTCACAGAACTTTTGACTTGTGAACTGAGCAGTGGAATTCTCATTGAGATCAATGGGAAGCTCCTGCAATTGTTATCTTCACGGAATCTCCTTGTGGATATTTTGTGCGGCATCTCCATAGTGTGAACTGGGCCTATTGGTACATTCTCATATACAGGACCTTTTCAGATTTGAAGCTGCAGATATCTATGTAACTAAATGATTGAACACAGCATAAAATCTGTAGCAGATACTGTATGTGTAAATGTATCCGTATGAAGCATGTGGCATTTTTACATTCAATCCAATGCTAATCATTGGGGGGAAAAAACGGGCGGATCTTCCGCAGTGGAAATTCTGCTACTGAAAATCAGCCTGCGGAGAGCCCGCCTACATTTAAACCAGAGATTAAAAATCTGAGATTTGACGCCTCAAAATACACTCCAAAAAACGATTTTGAACATTAAACAGAAAGCCACTAACCATTCTTGGTAGTGGTGGGGTGTATGGTATTTTTTTTATATTTAATTATTTTTCATGTTTTTTTATTTATTGATTTTTAATAAAAAACAAAACAAAAACACAAGACTTTTGTCCTTATATGAGATAGTATGAGATGTATATATGAGATATTTGATCTGATCTAGCTGCAGTTAATATGAGTATCTTTGAGCATGCTCGCAATCACGTGATCAATCATGTGATCGCAGGAGGAAGCGCCACCGCCTTTCTATAATCACCATGTATATAGTATAAGGATGAGGAATTATGAATGTAAAATATAATTTTGTGACATAATATACAATGTTGTGGTTAAAAAAAAACACCTCTGTGTGAAATGTCATGCCGTCTAGTCACACAGAATGAAATTTTGTTGCATTTAGTGACATTGATGACTATTTCATGACGTGCATTAATTAGTCTTGGATAAGTTTGGCCTCAATACTATATGCACATAGTCGGTCATACTAACTTGTGGGGGGGGGGGGGAGGGCATTTATTGTGCTGTTATATAGTAAGATTTTCTTTGTTGCCCATAGCAACCAATCAGAACACAGGTTTCATTTTCAACAGAGCAGTATGAGAAATGAAAGCTGAGCTGTGATTGGTTGCTATGGGCAACCAAGAGAATCTGACTATAAAAGAGCTTGATAAATCTCCTCCTTGGGGTATTTTGTGATAGATCATACTTTTATGTACCACAAAATCTTATATTCTGCACAAAATATACTTTTGTGATCTAAACTAACATTTTTTAAGGAACGCCTTAAATTTGCTTACCTGAAATTTTCATTTTCTGGAGGTCCGTAGGCAGCACATAACATAACAGTATGGGGTTAATGTTCCTTTTCCTACATACAACCAGAAGAGACAATTAGCAATGTATCTTGATTACAAATTGAACACCCTATATAAGGATGAATACAGAACCTCTGAGTTTTTTGCAGCAATAATACTAATTTAATGGAAGGGTAATTTGTGCTGCCTACGGACCTGCAGGAAATGAAAATATCAGGCAAGCAAATGTAAGGCTTTCCTGGAGGTCCTACAGCAGTACATAAAAGTATGGGATATGCAAAGCAATATAAATTAAAAGGGGGGGAATAGACGATCTACACCTTCCAAGAACCGCTTGCCGAAGGCTGAGCTCTCAGAAATGTCCAATCGGTAATGCTTAACGAAGGTTGATGAATTTGCCCTCGTCGCTGCCTTGCAAATCTCCTGATGAGGGCCGTACCCGAACTCCGCCCATGAGGCTGCCGTCGCCCTGGTGGAATGAGCTTTAATTTTGATGGGAGCCTCTTGACTTGTTGATAGCAGAAATAAATCACACTGGTGATCCATCTTGAGAGACTGTTCTTAGTCACTCCTAACCCTATCCGAGGGCCTTGGAACTGTAGGAACAAATGCTCAGATTTTCTAAATGATTTGGAGCGCTTTACATACTGCAAGACCACCTTGCGGACATCCAAGGTAGACAGAGCTGACTGGCTTGAATCAAACAAAGGTAGAACAATTTCTTGATTTAGATTTTTGTATGATGCTACCTTCGGACTAAACTGTCTCCAAGATTCCTGAAATACGGCTACCTGATTGACAAGGCTTGCATTTCACTTATTCTGCGGGCAGAGCAGATGGCTGCTAAGAACAAAGCCTTCCAAAAAGAAGCTTGATGTCTATATATTCTAGTGGCTCAAACGGCGATTTAGATAGACATGACAGCACCAACTGAAGATTCCATGAAGGCACAGGCTGGTGAACTATAGGACAGATCTTTACTGCTGAAAAGAACCTCCTTATCAGAGGGCTGTTAGAAAATGTCCTTGCTAGATAAGTGTTGATTGCAGAGAAATGCACTTTTAGAGTGTTGTATTTAAGACCCTTATTCAGACCCATTTGGAGGAACTAGAGCACTTCCGCTAATGATGGATTTTGAGAAAAATGCTGAGAAGCTCGAAATATTCTCCAGACTCTATCATAAGTTCTTTTTGTGGCTGGTCTTAAAGCCTGAGATAAGGTAATAAGGACTTCTTCAGAGAGATCTTGCTGTGAGAAACCATCTAATTCGCTCGCCAAGCTGTGAGTTGCAGTTTGAGGAGGTGAGGGTGCCACATTCCTTTCTGGGATAGGAGATTCTGGTGATGAGGCAGCTTCCAGAAGTTTCCTCTCAAAAGCTGCGACACAATGCTGAACCAGGCCCTTAGAGGCCAGAATGGGAGGATTAAGATAGCTTTCGGTTTCTCTTCCCTGACTTTCATTAGAGTCTTCTGGATGAGAGGCCCTGGAGGAAAGGCATAAATCAACATGTTGTTCCAAGTTATTGAAAGCCCGTCTATGGCCATCAGATTGTCCTGACGAATTAGTGAACAAAGACTTATCAGTTTCGCATTCTCTCTCATCGCAAAGACATCTAGATTCGGAATCCTGTATTTCTTGCAGAGGTCTTGAAATACTTCTTGGTAGAGTGACCAGTCTGATAGAGAGTTTATTGATCTGCGTAGTAGGTCGGCTCGGGTATTCAAAGTCCCTTGTATGTGAATTGCTGACAGACTTAATAGATTGGATTCGGCCCAATTCATAATTTACTTGCACTTCTCCATCAGGGGACAACTCCTTGTCCACCCCTGTTTGTTCAGATAATATACTACAGCCATGTTGTCCAACTGTACTAGAACATGGCAATGACATAGGAGATTCTGGAAATGGAGCAGCGTTAGTCTTATAGCAACCAATTCTTTTAAGTTGGATGACTGAGCTCTTCTCCAACTGGGCCATCTGTCTTGCACCCAATGTTGATTCAGATGGGCACCCCATCCCATGGCTGAAGTGTCTGTGGTGACTACTGTCTTGAGATGAGGCTCTAGGCTTATGCCCTTTGTCAGACTCATTGGAGTAAGCCACCAATGAGCATCTTGACAAGTCTGAAGTGAGACTTCCATCCAGGACCCTTGATTCCTGTCCCAGGACTGCAGAATGTTGGTCTGGAGGGTTCTGATGTGGGCATGGACTGCCCCTAAAGCTGAGGCCAGACTCTGCAGACAGGAATAGTTTCATCAGGGAGAACCCCAGAAACTGAATATTTTGACATGGGATGAGATGAGACTTTTTTTTTCCAGTAATATGGGTATGGTGTATGCACAGCTTTACTTCATTCAATGCAAAGAAGATTCACTTACTACTTCGTAGCTTCAAAGCATGTTTCTTTATTGATTGCAAGTTTTTTCCTCTCACTTCTCACGGCTTCGATGTTACAAGCTGACCGGCTGGCAGAGATCTTACACACCATGAGATGAGACTTGTCTGTGTTTACTAAGAAACCATGAGTCTCTAGAAGGTTTAACCCCTTAGATTCCTCCCTCCTATCTAAAAATCATAACGCTTTCAATTTTACACCTACAGAGTCATATAAGGGCTTGGTTTTTGCATCACCAATTGTACTTTGCAATGACATCCCTTATTTTATAATATAACCTGCGGCGAAACAAAAAAATAATTATTTGTGGGGTGAAATAAAGAAAAAACGCCATTTTGTAAATTTTGGGGGCTCCTGTTTCTACACAGTGCAATATTTGGTAAAAATGACTCCTTATCTTTATTCCGTAGGTCCATACAGTTACAAGGATACCCAATTTATATAGGCTTTATTTTATTTTAATACTTTAAAAAATTATAAACTACATGCACCAAAATTTGTACTGTATGTTTAAAATTGGCATCTTATGACCCCTATAACTTTTTTATTTTTCCGTGTATTTTCGTTTTAATTGGACTTTTTGATCCCCTTTTATCAATAATTTTAAGGTATAGGAGTGAAGTGACCAAAAATGCAGAATTTTGGACTTTGGTATTTTTTTTACATGTACGTACGCCATCGACCGTGTGGTTTAGCTAATCTTATATTTTAATAGTTCGGACATTTACGCTCGCGGCGGTATGATTATTTTTATTTTTTATTACATTATTTTATTTAAAAAATGGGAAAAGAAGGGTGATTTGAACTTTTAATAGGGAAGGGGTTAATACATTTTTATAAAAAAATGTATTATTATAATTTTTTTTAGCCCCTATAGGGGGCTAAAACATGCAATCTTCTGATTGCTATGCCATTGCAGTGCACTGATCAGTGTAACAGGTGCTCTGCTTCACTTACCTGCTGCGCCGGCATGGAGCAGTACATCGCCGATGGAGAGGCAGGTGAGGACCCTCCCGTCATCCAGTAAGCTGATTGGGACATCGTGATTTTGTTGCAATAGTCCCCATCAGCTCCGCTAAGCTGCCGGGATTCTTTTACTTTCGTTTTAGATGCCGCAATTAACTTTGATTGCAGCGTCTAAAGGGTTAATGCCGGGCATTAGCCGTGGGTCCCGGTTGCCTGTAGTAACCGGGACCCACCGGGTTTAACCCATTCTCTGCTGGTGAGAACGGTTTAAACCGGGTAAATGGGACCAGGGCATACAGGTATGCTCTGAGTTCTTAAGGATCGGGGATGCAGGGCATATGCATACGCCCTGCGTCCCCAAGAGGTTAATGTGATGGACAGTCATCTAAATATGGGATGACAGAAATTCCTTGCAAACGGAGAAAGGCTGTGAGGACTATTGCTACTTTTGTAAGCACCCTTCGGGCAGATGCCAGCCCGCAGGGTAAACAGGTGAACTGAATTCTCTTCCCCGCTTGAAGAGCTACTCTGAGGAATTTTCTGTGTGATAGAATCGATACATGGAGGTATGTATCTGTTAAATCTATTGTTGCAAGGAAATAGTCTTTCTGAAGAATTGCAATAACAGACTTGATTGTCTCCATTTTGAAGGATTTTTTCAGAAGATGCTTGTTGAAGTAGGTGAGTTCTATTATGAGTCTTACTTTGCTCTTTGCTTTTGGGACAATGAAAACTCTTTGGATAGGAGATAGACCTGCAAATCTTCTCCCAACTTGAATGGCGTCATTGGTAAAATTTTTTGGGAGGATCATTACTCTTTTTGGAGAAGGAAGAGAATTTTCCCTGTTTGGGCTTAGAGAACCTTTGTCTGCTCAGTCTATAATTTCTTCTGAACTTGGGAGAGGTACGGGTCTTAGGCCGAAAGGACCGAAAACTTGAAACCTTAGGAGTCGCAGGAAAGGAGGCACCTTTGTCTTCATTTAGATTTTTGAGGATCTGCTGAAGTTCAGGACCAAACAAGCTTTGAAATTGAAAAGGCAAAGAACAGAAATTGTTCTTGATGCTATGTCACCACTCCACTGTTTAATCCAAAAGATCTCTTCTGGAGAGATTACTGGACATCATGCACCGAGTTGAGAGACAGAGGATATCCAAAAGAGCAGTTAGTTTTAGATCTGGGATTTTTTTTGAGAATATTTTCTCTTAACATTCCATCATCTAGAAAACTGGCGATCTGAGATAGACCTATACACAGGGCTCTAGCTACTGGTAGCATTGCCATAGCTGATTTATCCATAGCAGCAAATGCAGTATAGGCTCTCTTAGAACAGGAATTGATTGTCAGGATCCGGGCTGGTATGCAGGAAGGGCACTGGAATGGATCCTCTGTGTCAGTGAGGCGATGGCATGGGCCGTACCAGGGGAACGGAATCTAAAAGGTTACTGGTTTTCACCAGAGCCCGCCGCAAAGCGGGATGGACTTGCTGCGGCAGGTAACCCCCAGGTCGTTCCACCCAATAGCGACTCAACCTCACACAAGGACAAGGCAAGGCGAGGTCAGACGTAGCAGAAGGTGAAGGCAGGCGGCAAGGTTCGTAGTCAGGGGCAACGGCGAGGGGTCTGGATACACAGGCTAGGGAACACACAGAAACGCTTTCTCAGGGCACAAGGCAACAAGATCCGGCAAGGACAGGAAGGGGAAGTGGTATTGTATAGTGTGGGGAGTGATTGGAACTGATTGGGCCAGGCACCAATTAAGACCTGGCGCGCGCCTCCTACTCTGAACAGTTCTTAAAGATGTTCACAAAGATGTCAGCAGAGAGCACTGTGCTCGTGATTCAGCAGGGAGCTCTGTGTTCCAAAAAGAAAAGAATTTCCTCTGTAGTATTCAGCAGCTAATAAGTACTGGAAGGATTAAGATTTTTTAATAGAAGTAATTTACAAATCTGTTTAACTTTCTGGCACCAGTTGATTTAAAAAAAATAATAATAATCCACCGGAGTACCCCTTTAAGTAAAGAGGATTCTTCTGAGGGAAAAAACTACTTTCTAGATAATTTTGCCCCAGGTTTTTAGGAGAACACTCCCATGCTACAGTTTGAGATGGATCAATTCTGTAGACCGCTTTAAATCTTTTTCTTATCCGGTTTATTCCATTCAGCTTCAAACCAGGATTTCAACAAAGGATTAGCTGGAAAAAATTCCCCTTGACCTGGAGGAAAATAATAGAGTGCTTCTCTCTTAGCGCTACCCTGCATGTCTCTTTCTGATTCCAGATAGGATTTGACGGCTCTCATTAGTTTAGCCATATCATCTTTATGGAGAAGATAATAATCCCCTGGCAGACATGCATCAGAAAGATAAGAAGAATCTGAGGAGATAGAAGAGAAACAACTCTTGGATACAGAATGTCTTTTTAGCAGGAGGCTTCTCTTTAAAGGGGTTCTCCCTTGTTTATACTGTTTTTTGTTATTATGTTTGGGTGTTATGTGTGTAAGTATGTGTTTTTTTTTATGTGTGTTGTGATTATGTATATATGTTTTTTCTTACCTTTTGTGAAGATCCGGAAGCTGGCCCCTTTTTCTTCCAGCGGCTTGCTGTGTAACCTTGGCCTCCGCCATGTTGTGTTCGGTAAGTGGGATGTCGGGGGGTGTGTTCTTGCTTCTGTCCTTCCTATCTTCTGATGTCCGAGACAAATCTTTTCTTCCTGTTTCTTCCGTGGCTCAGCGACGAATCTGCGGCCTCTTCCGGCGCATGCGCAGGTAGTTTTTTTTCCCCCACCAATAAAGTTTTTTTTGTCTAATTAAAAAACTGTCTGCGCATGCGCGAGTACGCAAGTGCTACGCTAACAGCGTAGCGTACGTTAGGTCTACGCTAATAGCGTAGCTTCGCGCAAGCGCAGACAGTTTGTCAATTAGACAAAAAAACTTTATTGGTAAAAAAACAAACAAACTACCTGCGCATGTTCCGGAAGAGGCAGCAGATTCGTCGCTGAGCCGCGGAAGAAACAGGAAGAAAAGATTCGCCTTGGATGTCAGAAACACTCCCCCCGACATCCCACTTACCGAACACAACATGGCGGAGGCCGAGGTTACACAGCAAGCCGCTGGAAGAAAAAGGGGCCAGCTTCCGGATCTTCACAAAAGATAAGAAAATACATATATACATAATCACAACACACATAAAAAACACATACTTATACACACATAACACACAAACATAATAACAAAAAACAGTATAAACAAGGGAGAACCCCTTTAATAATTTCAGAAAACTGGGATTTAAACCAGGAGAAGAACTGGGAAGCTTCAGATTGAAACTCCTCTCC
This sequence comes from Hyla sarda, assembly GCF_029499605.1. NCBI lineage: Eukaryota > Metazoa > Chordata > Amphibia > Anura > Hylidae > Hyla > Hyla sarda. Next base: position 569,533,456 of record NC_079189.1, on the reverse strand, counting down.
ACTAGGAGCATTAGTAATGGGAAGACATAATTCTTATAATTCTCCCAAATAATCCTCAGGGAGAGGCCGCTGGCATTTAGAGCAGGTGCAATATCTTGACTTCCTGGTCCTTTTTCCTTCTACAGGTTCTCGGGACATCTGCAAGAAAGAAAGTATTGGAGACTCAATGCAGAGCAGTTATAGAGTGAGACAGCACTCCCCTAGCTAAGTAGAAGACTTACTATGAGTACTGAGGAGCTCAGTTGCCTGGCGGGGTCTGGACATAATGTCAGACCTCGCCACATTAAAAAGAGCCCCTGGCAGAAGAGAAGACAGATGCAGCCGTACGGACCTACGTCACCTCCATAACGCCGCAGCCGCATAGAGCAAAGTCCACGCCTCCCGTAAGTGACAACAGATGCAGCCGAAAGGACCCACGCCACCGCGTCACTGCTAGGAAAGCTCCCGGAGCTGCGTAATAGAGGACACGCCCCCTACACCCAGAAGACACATCGCATCTCCCGGCACCCACGATTCCAGTAGCAATGGAGCGAATCACACGGACACGCTCATCATAACAAGTTAGGCTAAGTTTCCACTTGGTTTTCTTTCTGGCAGTTTTTGGATATCTGCCACTGCAGTTTTTGAGCCAAAGCAGAAGTGTATTCAAAAGGAATAGGACATATAAAGGAAGTACTTGCAGTTCTCCTCCCTTATGGATCCACTTCTGACTTTGGCTCAAAAACTGCAGTGACAATTTTCCAAGAACTGTCAGAAAAAAGTGGAAACTTAGCATAAGGACTCACCTAAATATAGCCTGGAATCAGCAATCACTTACTGTACACCGGGCAGCACACATGAAGTTTAACAGACAGTCACCTCCTGCATAAAAAAACTTCTGCAAAAAAATGGCTAAACAGAGAACACGAACTGTCCATAAAATAGCCCCCAAAAAACAGTATGTAGGTTAAGCAGTACAAGCATAAGAATTAACAGAAATCACTTTTTATACAAAACCCTTATGCTGTTATAGATATAGAAATAAAAGAAAAAGAAAAAATACAGACAGCGGTGTGTTCCAAGCTGCCTCTTCTTTGTGTTTACTAAAAAAAAAAAACTCATTCATTGGATCCTTATATAGGGTGTTCAATTTGTAATCAAGATACATTGCTAATTGACTCTTCTGGTTGTATCTAGGAAAAGGGAACATTAAAGGGTTACTCTGCTCCCCAGTGTTCAGGAACTCAATGTTCACATTGAGTTCCTGAATGCTGTGTGCGGGCTTCCGTGTTCACGCCCGCCGCCTCATGATGTCACGGCCTGCCCCCTCAGTAAAAATTTATAGGAAGGGGGCACGACGGCTGTCACGCCCCCTCCCATAGACTTCCATTAAGGGGGCGGGACGTGACGTCACATGACGGGGCGTGATGTCACGAGGGGGCAGGCGTGAACACGGAAGCCCGCACACAGCGTTCAAGAACTCAATGTTCCGGATGCTGGGGAGTGGAGTAACCCTTTAACCCCATACTGTTATGTTATGGGCTGCTGTAGGACCTCCAGGAAAAGTAGAATTTTGTAATGAAAATATTTTTCTGTGACACAGAACACGATTTCTGTGACACAAAATTTTTAGGAAGATAGATTTTACATTTTACTTCATTTCTACTTTTTGTGTCTACAAAATGGATTTTATTTTACTGCAAAAATAAGTTGTTTGCCAGGTGATTCCTCTCCTGATCTTCTCAGAACTTGGCAGTAGGCCCCTCCGTCCTCACCCTACACCTGTTATCAGCAATAATGACATAATAAGCTCATATAAATACACTTGACAGCTTTAACTAAGGTTTCCAGCCAGTATCTTGGTCGTTTTCCCAGTTTTCCTCTATGCACCAATACCTTCTATTGTTATTAGCCATCTGCCTGTAAAAGGGCAATCCTGACAATGAGCGCTCAATGGGCTTCCCCTGTTATTTAAGCCAACAATTATACAGGTTGGGCCCCTTTTCTTCTTATGTCAGTCTTCGCCCTGTGGAATCATATTGGGAGGATGACTTGAGTTACGTTTGTAGATGCTGTAATCTTGTACCTGTGCGGGGTCTTGTGACGATGATGATGATGTCCGGCTATGTATCACAGTGTTGGTAGAAGTAGACAGTAGAGGCATAATTCCCTCTTTCCCTATTTAGGAAGGATCACGCTTTGGTTTTAAAATTATAGGCGTTTTCCATTATGAGCATTGCATTGAAATTTATCGGGTTATGGAAGGACTTAAACAAGCAAATATGATCTTCTATTATAAAAGGGTAATAGGAACAATTGCTCAGAGGCATCCACTACCTGTAGGTCATCAATTATTTTAGCCTTATCTATTATAGCCTCATATGCATTAGATTGTTGTCCAGTAATATTACAAGTATCTGCTATTATCAAATTTGTCCAGCTTAAAGGGGTTGTCCAGTTAAAAAAAAAAAAAAAAAAACATTTCCAAATAGCCTTTTAGGAAAACATGAGTTAGTATAGAGAAGGAGGGGGGGGGGGGGTCCTTTGTTTAGGATCCTCATCCCTTGGCCAGAGTAGAAAGAGACTATAAAGAGCATCTGTCTCTCGAGGACCTGTTCTGCCCAGCAATACACAATCCATTGATTTGAATAGGCAGTGCAGTACTTCATTTGCCCTGTGGAGGTGCTGCAGGAAAATGACATACCTATTTCTATTTTTTTCCACAAAGTACAGCATTTGCTGAAGGTTCCAACAAAAGACACTGTAATCCCCTTCTAGCAAGTAGGGATTGTCCAAACCCTGTGGTTATAGAGTGAGGGACCAACAATTTGTTCCCCAAGGGTCACCACCAACGTTCTATTGACCCTTATTTCTCTTAATCAATAGGACCAGTGCCTTCTTTGAACATCTGCCACTGACAGCAACTTCTGCAGCTTTTATGGGGTCTCTGGAGGGAGGAGTGTTGAGTTTAAGGTCAAGGTGCCCATGATATTACTTTTTTTGTGATTTGGTGGGGTATAGCTACATATGTTGCAGTTGTCTTCAAGCATATGTTTTCTTCCTGTGAGTGGCATAAACCTTTCTTTGACTTTCTGATAATCCAGAACATCTAATAATTCGGTGCCTGTCATACCATACCAATACAGATTAATAGGGAATCTTCACCTCTAATTATTACAGATTGTTTCAGTAATCCAGCCCTCTTTCTGGTCTTGTGTATTGAGTCTACCTATTATTCCTTGGTAATTTGATCTAGGGAATACATTGGCTATACATACATCATGTAAGAAACCACTTTGTCACATTTTGGCATCGCCAACACGAAGCAAAAAAAAAGTATATGGCAAGGAAGGGGACAAAACATGAACTTCCATATATGCAAAAAAAAAAAAGAATGTAAAGGCTGTGGAGGAGGTTTCCTAGATTCCTCTATGATGTTTTCTATTGTTCTCCTTCTTTGTCATTCGCACTCTTCTCCCCATCAATGATTCAATGCTAGTTGGACTGGCCTGAAAATATTGAGGTAAAACTGAGACATCCCTTATCTGTAAAGCGATCCTGACACTATGAATAATGAAGAGGAAACTCAGTGCAGTAAGATAAGCTAGCCCAGAGGATCTCTTTTTTCACATTGCTTTCTCTGCCGGTCACATGACATACGAAGCAGTAAGTAATTTTTCATGAGGTTACTCCCGGCAGGACAAAGTGTCAGGGACAGGTAGATTTTTCTTACTTAGCATTAGAGACAAGATCAGAGTTTAACCATGTGCCCCTCTTAGGTCTTTTTAATCAAGAGGCCTGGATTCGATTGGCCAGTTTTTATATCACTGCCTATATCATTACTCGATTCAGCCAAAGGGGGCGAAAGTCAAGGTTGAAAAAAAAGGGTACATTTCCATCAATAAGTGATGGCTCCAAAAAAGAATAAAACACGGAGCCAAAATGAAATCCAAGAGGGTGATGAAGACGGGGACTTGGAGGAGAGGTCAGCTCCCTTGAAGAACAAGAAGAAGAAGTCATCAAGTAGTAAAGTTAGACACAAGAAGCAGAAAGGTGAAGTAGAGCTTAAACAGAGCTTACTGGAAGAAGAAGCAGCAGACGAAGAAGACGAAGATAAAGAAGAAGAAGAAGAAAAGGAAGAATATAAGAAAACAGAACCAGTAAAAAACAAACAACGCAAGTCAACAAAGAGGGAAAAAGACCAAGGAAAGTTATCCAAACCCAAAAAAGAAGCTCCGATTTATGAAGAGGAAGAAGTATTTTTAGAAGATGAAGATGACTTTATAGAAGCTGACCTCAAAACAATTAAGGAAAAAAATAATAATGACATGAAAGAGAAGCGTAAGAAAAAGAGAGATGAGGAAGAAGAGGAGGAGGAAGAAGAAGATGAGGAGCTTGAAGAGGAAGAAGACGAGGAAGTTGTAGAGAAGAAAAAGAAGAAATCTAAGTCTGGAAAAGATGGTGAGAGGAAGAAGAAGAAAAAGAAAAAGGACGACGATGAAGACATCTCTGAAGAAGACGAGGAGGAAAGCAGTTCAAAGAAGAAAAAGTCCAAGAAGTCTAGCAAGGAATCGGACAAGAAAAAAGGGAAGGGTGATAAGTCGAATAAGCCCAAAAAGTTGAGTTATCTTGAGTTATATGAACAGGAGCTTCTTCAGTACCACTCCCAGTCTTCCAATGAAGAGGATGATGACTACAACAAGAAGAAAGGTTAGTGATATAGGTGTAAATACTTTACCAGGAGCATTTTGATCACTGCACTGTCTTATACAGTATGAACCTGCATACCCCAAACCCTGGCTTTTTGTTTCTATGGCCAGTGAAAGTGTTCGTGGATGTGGAGGACATGGTTGTCCAATAGAACTGACAGACCTCCGGTGATCTTAGGAGATTCTGTATTTTAGCAGTGCTATATCAGGTCCCTGTTACAATCTTTCTATGGAGGCATCATAACCTATAACGCTGCTGTCCAAGCCCCTTAATAACAGAGTATGATATCATAATAATAATATCAAAGAGAACCCACCATTGTTATATTTTGTTTCTGTTCACTACTACCAATAAAAATGGGTAAGAACAGTGGATGTATATGTCTATAGCTATCTATCTCATATCTATCTATATATATTAGTAGACATAATGGTCAACTTTCTGTGAACCCATTGGCCCAAATATTTACTACAGTAACTTGTTGGCACTGGCCATTCATAGAAATATAATGCAATGATGGAGAATTATTTCGTCCACATGTTTAAGATCTCTGCTTAGTGTCCTTTAGTGTATAAACGTAATACTTCTACTATATTAGAATTTGTGACAGTATATTAATGTAGGGCAGGGTTTTTAAACCAGGGTGTCTTCAACTGTTGCAAAATTACAAATACCAGCCTTTGGCTGTCCTGGAATGCTGGGAAGTGTAGTTTTACAACAGCTGGAGGCACCCTGTTTGGGAAACACTGTCGAAGGGTGTCATTTTCGAGCTTGATGCTGGTCTGTAGGGTTTTTAATGGGTTGTCTGAGCATCCCATTTTACATTGGGCATACAAGAACGCAACTGCACACTCTGCGCCCGGCAACCATGTGATGCCAAAAAATTCCTGTGCATAGGACCCATTAATCAGGCAGAATATGCTTTGATAACCCCTTTATCCTGCACCGATGCATTGTAACAAACCCCTGTGCTATGTAGGTTGGGTTAGATCAGGGCAAAGAAACCCCTACAACTGTCTTCACCCTAGCAGGAATGCTTATTTCATCCTTGTGTAGTTTGTAGTTATATATATATATATATATATATATATATATATATATATATATTTATTTATTTATATATATATATATATATATATATATATATAATATTGTGGCGCTTGCCAACTAAATAATATATGGCAAATCTCTTGTGTCACATGGTATTCATCAGTGCCCATAATGCCATACAGTGGCCAAATGCATAGTGTCTTAGTGTCCAAATAATAGTGTTATGCAATAGTCAAAAGAATAGTCCTAACTATGACTATGACTGAAAGTCATGTGTCAATAACTTTACCGAAAAATGTGTAAGTACTTGCATACAATACCTAAATAACAGCGTCGTATAATACTGAAAAAAGGTCACCATAAATTGTATATTCCAGGGCGTAATACAGTGTTCAAATAACAGGGAGACCCTACAATACTACTGTTTTATAACAACCATATAAAAACCACCATAAATTGTGCAATTAATAGAGCCAAACAGTGCCCAAATAAAAGTGTTATATTCTGTCTTAATACTGCCCTGGAATAGTCAAATAATAGAAATTTTAATGACAGTGTTATACTGTTTGACAAATAATAGTGCCCTATAATACCAACCTAAATGTACAATTAATAGTGCCATGACCAATGACCAAATAATAGTTTTACTTTGTCTCCTAATAATAGTGTGCAGTTCCACACAGTATCCAAATAATAGTATAATATGGTTTCCTAATAATAGCGGCCCTGTAATGCCTAAATCAAATTGCCATGAAAAATACAATTAATACTGCTGTAGGGTACCCAAATAGTAACATTATCTTCTATCCTAAGGCTTATGCTCTGTAATATCCAAATAATAATAACATAAAGTGCACAATATAGTGCCCAAATAATAATGTTATATTATATCTTTATAATGCTGTTATATCTAAATAATACCACCGTAAAACTTTAAATTGATAGTACCATACAGTGCCCAAATAATAGCGTTATAATGTATGACAAATTATAGTCTCCTAGAATCTACCAACAGAACCACCATAAATTATGTCATTAGTACGATAGTGCCATACCATACTGAAATACTAGTCTCATACATATCCAAATATAAATAAATAAATGTTTTCTATAATACTATTATAAAATGTACAATTAACAATGCCAGTGCCCAAATAATAGTTTTTACATTGTGTCTTAAAATAGTGCCAGTAATACATACATAATACCACCAAAATGTGTAATTAATAGTACCACACAGTACCCAAATAGTATTATGTTGTATCTTAATAATAGTGCCCTATCATACCTGAAGTAAACCACCATGAAATACAATTTAATACTGGCATAAGGAACCTAAATAATGTTGTTATATTGTATCCTAATTTTAATTCTCCCTAATACCCATTGGTATTTGTTATTGTTTGTTATAACCTATGATAACAGAAATAACTATGATTTAGTTCATGTTTTCTTCATGAAAGAAGCTAAAAGTAGACTTGTCCATGTAGCGCCCACGTGTCGATCTGTCTTCTTCGGAGGATGTGTCGCTGTTGGTGTGATTGCTCTGTGCCCCGAACTGTGTATAGTTGGTGCCAAGTACCTGACCTGGCACTGACTAATCTTGTGTCGAGGTTGTGCCAAGAAAAACTCCAATTTCACATTCACTGAAAGAGAAAATCTTTAGGAAACTGACATGATGCCAGCCACCGTTCTGCCGATCCTGGCTTCAGACCATTCCTGGTGGGCATAGAGGGATCTCAGCAACTGATGGCTGCTATGATTTCGTCTTGTTTCTTGCAGCGCTACTGTGTACATTATACATAGGTGTACGATGAAAAATCGAAAGTAAAGGCAAAATTCATTTATTGGCTTTCATGTGAACTTTATCTGTGAGCAAATATCGCTTTTCACATAGCAAGATGCATCTGTATTATGACGCATCTGTTGTATCATTCAACTAGCTTCTGTTCCTGCAGAGAAGAAGTATTTGGGCTGCTCTGAAAATCGCTTGGCGCGAGATCCAGGATTTCTGCCCTCGTGGCTGCCACACGACTTAAGACTGAGCGCTGCACTTTGCATGGTTGGACTATCCAACAGACAATGTATGTATGTTGCATGTTGCTGGCTTCTCTTTGTTCTGGTTGTTGCATAATCTAACCCTTAGGCAAAATATAAGGAGCTACCAGCTGACACTCATAGTCCATGCCGGATATCAACGCAACATCAGCATGATTGTGGTATTTAAGAAGTTTGTGACAGGAGCGATGCCTTTCACCTGTCGGATTGGCACGCCTGCAGTGTGACTGTGTGGTACTGATCAGTTTCCATGGCAGCTGGAAGGCCTCCCTGCTGGCCATGGGCTGATCTGCTTATAGAGTCTGCCTTAGGCAGACTCTACTAAAAGTACACTGATCTCACTGAGCAATGCTGTGCAATCAGGGATGTGCACAGACATTTGGAGGGGCAGGTGCTCAATTGAAAAAAAAAAGGCACTTCTCATAATTATTTAATTAAAGAAGGAATGGGCAGAGGATCGCCCAGGGGATGGAACAAACAATAAAGTATGGAAGGGGGTCACTCAGGGGATGGGGCACACAGTAAGGGGGTCCTGGCCCACACCCTAATTATATACTATAAGAGCTGCATAGGTCCTCCACTCTGATACCAAGGCAGTGTTTACGTCACTACAGAAGTCTATGCCCCTTTAGGGTTCTTGCTTTTGGTGGTAAATCAGTTCTGCTCTCCACACATTGAGGGCACTTACCTTCACACACCTGCAGGGGAGCTACATCAGCTACTCTTATACACTCCCACTGTCCTCCACTCCACACCCAATCAGGGGCAAGACCTGGCGAATTACTATAGTGAGTGCAGCTTTGTTGTATAATATAGAATATAACTCAGGATAATTACAGGATAAATAATGTAAAGTATGTACACAGTGACCCCACCAGCAGAATAGTGAGTACAGCTCTGGAGTATAATACAGGATATAACTCAGGATCAGTACAGGATAAATAATGTAATGTATGTACACAGTGACCTCACCAGCAGAATAGTGAGTACAGCTCTGGAGTATAATACAGGATATAACTCAGAATCAGTACAGGATAAGTAATGTAATGTATGTACACAGTGACCCCACCAGCAGAATAGTGAGACAGCTCTGGGGTATAATACAGGATATAAATAGAGATTTTCCTAGCTTGTGACGGAAAATATAAGTTATATGAAGACAGGAGGCGAGTATCTTATGCATTAATCTTTCTTTATTAATGCCCATAGCAGAATATTCACTATTCAATTAAACGTAATGGAGAAAAAACTTCAAAACTACAACTCCCAGCAGTCCTTGGGGCACAATAGCCACTCCTATCTCTGTAGCCCCTATATAAGGACTGCCTCTTCATCTAACTTCCTCTTTCTTCATGCGAAACACCGCCACACTGGACTAGAGAAGATAACTGATCAGCATCGCAATCTTCCGACGTCGCAGCCAGACGGCCCGATATCTTAGGTGTCGAAGATCCACCGGCAAACTCCAACTGTGTCTCAACAGAGACCCTAGGTAAGAAAAAACGATCTGGACCAACAGGTCATCCGTACACCGGACACCAACAGCGATCGGTAATCTCCTTCGCCTGCTGCACAGTAACCGGAATGGTCTTCCAACCGGCCCTAGACCCTTAGGACCTCAGGGCGCCGTCTCGCTCCAACGGGAGCCGAAGGACTTTAACTTCTGGAACAGATGTCGTCCCAACGGGGACCAAGGAACCCGAACATTAGTTCGAACGTATCAACCGCCAACCTGGATCCAGCATCTTCGTTCAGTAACCTGAGAATAGAACAAAAGACACGTAATAGGGTGGGTAGGGAGGGAAGATACTCGCCTCCTGTCTTCATATAACTTATATTTTCCGTCACAAGCTAGGAAAATCTCTATTTATATATCAGACAGGAGGCTCATATCTTATGCAAGTTCAAAGCTAACAAAACTAGCTAAGTTACATGCGACAACATAATGTGACAAGCCCTATAAAACAGACATGGAGACATGTTCCTCCGGTCTGAAGTAGAAATGGCGAAAAGTGGATTCGGAAGACCAGTCGGCTGCCATTAATAGATCAGAAAGGGAACCCCCTGAGGTGACCACCTTAGTAGCCATAGCGCCCCTGGATGAATGGGCTCCAAACAGGGATATGTCTATGCCCGCCATTTCCATGGCAGAACGTACCCAGCGTGCTAAAGTAGCGGAAGTGACCGGGTGATGAGGTTTGACGTAAGAAACCAGCAGTTGAGAGGAATCCGTAGATCGCAAATCTGCAGTCCGCGATTCGTATGCCTGCAGGCAACGGACAACGCAGATCAGAGGATGCGCAGGGAAAAATGGGTAAAAAACTGATTGGATACCCGTCTTGGTTCTACGGACCACAGCAAACTTGACCCCCTGAGGCGAGAATTGTCGCCTAGAGATGTCCAATGCCCTCACGTCCGAGACACGCTTGATAGAAACCAAGCATAAGAGGACAGTTAGTTTATACGACAACAGCTTCAAGGGGAGATTGCTATTATCTTCCCACGTAGAAAACATATCAAGTAACCTGGAAACATCCCAGGTCGCCTGGTATCGAGGCCGCGGGGGACGCTTAAATTTAATGCCGCGCAAAAGCCTACAGACAAGCGGATGTTTGCCAACCGGCAAAGAGTCCACTGGGCAATGATAAGCTGAAATAGCCGACCGGTACACATTGATGGAGCTAAAAGATTTGCCAGATTCAAAAGAATCTGCCAAATAGTTGACCACTACCGACACAGGTGCATGTACGGGATCAACCTGCCGTTGATCACACCAACGAACCCAGAGTCTCCAGGCTGATCGATATGCCGATCTAGTCCCGGGGGCCCAGGCCAAGGCGAGGAGATCCCTAGCCGATCTTGAAAGGTCGTTATCCTCGTCCGGGACCCCGAAACCAACCACGCTAGGAGAGTTAGGTTCCCCTCCACTACTAGCGGGTGGAGACCCTTGGTCGGATTGGTGAGGAGATGCGGGGAGTGAGGGAGCAGTCTGGGGTAATCCACGGTCATCCCCAGGAGGAGAGGAAACCACGGCTGTGTTGGCCACCAGGGTGTGATCAGCACAACCGTCGCCCTCAGGTTCGCAGTATGTAGGAGAACCCGGGGTATTAACTGGAACGGGGGAAACGCATAATGTATCCCCTCCGGCCAAGGTTGGCGGAGAGCGTCTACCGCAGACGCTTCCGGATCCGGCCTCCAGCTGAAAAAACATGGCAGTTGATGGTTGAGGCGAGAAGCGAAGAGATCCACGCATAACGGACCCCAAAGCTGTCTCAACCGCAGAAAAACGGACCGATTCAATCGCCAGTCGCTGGAATCGAGGAGGTAGCGGGAATTCCAATCGGCTACCGAATTGGAGACCCCTGGGATATACTCCGCTATCGGAACAATGTCGCGGGCTAGGCAGAAGTGCCAAAAATCTTTCGCGAGATCCGCAAGGATTCTGGATCTGGTGCCCCCCAAGCGGTTGATGTACTGAACCGCCGCTACGTTGTCCATGCGTAGTAATACACAGCAATTGGACGCATGTGGAAGAAAACTCCTGACGGCAAAGAACGCCGCTAGAAGTTCCAAGGCATTGATATGCAGGGAAGTTTCCGAGACGGACCATGTCCCTCCTGTGGAATCCGCTCCACAACGGGCTCCCCAGCCCTGACGACTCGCGTCCGACTCTATGATGATGTCCGGGCTGGAGTTGAAAATGGTCTTGCCGTTCCACTCGACGGCATGACGAAGCCACCAGTGCAATTCTTCGGTGGCCGCCTGACAGAGAGGAACCTCGTCTGCATATCTGAGGCCCTGCCTCAGGTGCATGATCTTGAGCCTCTGAAGGGCTCTGTAGTGCAATGGGGCTGGAAATATAGCCTGGATGGAGGCTGCCAGAAGACCCACTAGGCGCGCCAGGATCCGTAAGGATAAGCAACCCTTGCGCAAAATCGCCCTGATTTCTTTGCGTATCAGGGCTAGTTTGGCCTTGGGAAGACGGAGGACGGCATGATTGGTGTCTACCAAAAAACCCAGAAACTCCATCTCTTGGGCCGGGGTTAGAACCGATTTTTCTCGGTTGACTATGAACCCTAGGTCGTGCAATAGTGATAACGTCCACTCCATGTGGAGAGATGCCAAAGCTTTGGAGCTGGCCATGATAAGGAGGTCGTCTAGATAAATGATCAGACGTACCCCTCTGCTCCTCAGGGACGCCACCACTGGTTTCATGAGTTTGGTGAAACACCATGGGGCGGATGATAGGCCGAACGGTAGGCAAGTAAATTGCCACATTCGGTCTTTCCAGAGAAAACGGAGAAAGGGTTGAGACTCTGGGTGTATCGGGACGGTGAGATAGGCGTCTTTTAAATCCACCTTCACGAGCCAATCTCCGGAATGAAGGAGATCCCGAAGGAAATGAATCCCTTCCATTTTGAAATGTCGATAAGTGACATGCTGGTTGAGGTCTCGAAGGTTTATCACTGGGCGGTAACCGCCCCCTTTTTTCTTTACTAAGAAGAGATTGCTTACAAAACCTGGAGAGGAGTGGACTACCTCCTGGATTGCCTGTTTGGCCAGGAGATCCCTTATTTCGTTGTCTATTAGGGCAACGTTTTGGTTCGAGAACCTGATAGGGGTCGGCATAATGCCCATCGTTGGCAAGGATTGGAGTTCGATTACGAACCCCGATATCGTATTTAGGATCCACGCGTCTGCCGTAATCGCAGACCAAGCGTGGGTAAAATACCTCAGACGTCCCCCCACTGGTATACGAGAGTGTGGAATATAGAGTGTACTCACCGGTATGGGGTCTAGATCTGGGGTAACCACGTCCACCACGTCCGCGCCAGGGCCTGCCACGGGGTGGGAAGAATGGCGCCGGCTGTGCCACTGGCATGGTGTAGGAGGGAGGAGCCTGATGGTATTGTGACTGAGCAGGTTGTCTGCCGTGTGGCCGATAGGTAGGAGCGCGGCCGGCAGATCGGCCTTTACCTCTGCCGGCCCGGGGAAAAATTTTATTGGTCCCAGACTTCTTTAGGGACGACTGGGCCTTATCTAAGCTAGTGAAAAGCCCGACAAATTTATTTATGTCTTTCACTAAGCTATCGCCAAACAGCAACCCTTCCGCGGAAGGACCAGGCTCGGTCTCAGCTAAATGGGACAATTGTGGATCAAGGCGCATGAGGATAGAGCGCCTTCTCTCTATTGAGCAGGTGGTGTTGGCGTTGCCCGCTAGGCAAATAGCCCTTTGTGCCCATCCGCGGAGTTGACGGAGATCAACAGGTTGGTCCGTCGCTGCCGCCTGCTCAGACAGGTTTAGAATTTTTGTAAGGGGACCAATCAGGTCCAGGATACGTTCCTGGATGGTCCGAAATGAGCGTTCAATCCCCTTTTTGGGGAATTTACCTGATTTCATGAGGTACTTTGATAAGACCGGGTCCACCTCCGGGGTATTAACCACCTTATGTAGTACAAAGGGTCTGGGGCACTCTGCCCTTAATTTATTGCGGCTCGTCTTGTCCAAGGACTTACGTGCCCAAAATTCCACGTATTGTGATACGTGGGGAAGTGGGGTCCAGTCACCAGATCTCGGGTGGGAGATCGCGTCAGGGTGGAAGAACGGCTCACCTAGTGCGTCTAGGATAATCTCGTCCTGCGTAGCAGGGTTTGCGTTGGTATCAAACGCAGTGTCCCCAACATCCTCGTCCATTGCTTCAGACTCATCATCGTCAGCCTCATCTGAATGAGCAGACGAATCCTCATCTGAGGAATCTACGAACGAATTGGGTTTGGACCGTCTAGCGGACCTTTGCCTCTTCCCTTTTAACTCCCCGAGGCCCAGGGGTCGAGTGGAGTCTGAGGGATGTTGGGGTTGGCAGGTCGGGGTAGGAGCTGCCTGGAACATATTATTTTCTTCCCCTGTCGGGGAGTCGGATGCCGCCAAGACATGCTTCCTTTTCTGGGAAGCTTTGCCTTTTTTGAGAGGCGGTTCACCGCCCTGAGGTGGTGGGGCTGACATCATGTGGGTTGAGGATTGAGACCCAGAAGGTACCATGGCAGAAGCTAGGGCCGCTTGTACCGATTTATTAATAAGGTCCTGGATTTGGCTGGTAGTCATAAACTGTGCCGAGTCTAGGGGAAAGCCATCCCCTCTAGGGGGAGCAGATGTGGGCTCCTCAGCCATGATATAGCAATTTAGACTAAAAATATATAGGTCTAAAATAAGTTATCTAATCAGGGGATACAGAATAAATTCTGTCTCCCAGAAACTAATAGCAAGACTAAGTAAGACCTGATAGCAGATTACAGGCTCCGTCCTCCACACCGCTAGCGCTGTACTGGCGCTGCGCTGGGAGGGGAGAACGAGAGCCTCTGCCCTCAGGGACGAAGTCTCGCGAGACTACGTCCCTAGGGCTATGATTGGAGGACGCAGGAGCGCCCTCCAATGACTAAATGTAAAGGCACGCCCACTCTTCAATCGCAGGCCGTGGAGAGAGAGCGGTCTGCGTTGAAGGGCACGCCCCTCGCCCGCGCGCGCGAAAACAGGATGAAGGAGAAGCAGAAAATGTCGGCGCCAGGTAAATGGCGACCACTTAAGGAAGAAGGGAAAGGGAACCAGAGGGGAGTAGTCAGTAAAGCACCGGAATTCTCCGGTAAAAGAAGTAGGAATGAAGGAAAAGGAGAGCGGGCGAATTATAGGAAGAAATATATATACATATATATAACCTATAACAAAAGTGAACCAGCGTAATAGTTCCACATACGCTGAGCCAATATATATATATATATATAAGTAAGAATAAGCTATAATAGAAAAAACACTGTAAAGAACACTTATCTGTATGCTGCTATGAGCAGAAAGAAAGAGGAAGTTAGATGAAGAGGCAGTCCTTATATAGGGGCTACAGAGATAGGAGTGGCTATTGTGCCCCAAGGACTGCTGGGAGTTGTAGTTTTGAAGTTTTTTCTCCATTACGTTTAATTGAATAGTGAATATTCTGCTATGGGCATTAATAAAGAAAGATTAATGCATAAGATATGAGCCTCCTGTCTGATATATAACTCAGGATCAGTGCAGCATAAGTAATGTATGCACACAGTTACAATGTAAATGTCTAAACTATTAAAATATAATATTAATGAAACAGCATGGTGAATGGTAATACTTACCAACCAGTGTCAAGGGAGGACAGAGGACGTCTGGTGGTGGTCTTCAGGCTTGGCACATGAGCAACAGATGAGACCTGCAGCAAGCAGACAGGTGGCAGGCCGTTGGCGCATTCCCCTTTGCTATGCATGCTTCATCACGTTACGTTGCGGCATGACATTGGCTCTTCTCCCAGGCAGTCACTGAGGGGTCCCAGTGGCAGGCTCCCCACAATCAGATATCTCCTTTGGATAGGGGATAAACAAAAATCCCTTACCTCAGATACTGAGATTAAATTCTGCCCTTGGGTTTATACGTCCCAGGTGCATTATCTTCACTTATCCACATTAAATGTCAGTTGCCAGAGTTCTGATCATTTTTCTAATTTACCTAAATAATTTGCCATTTGGCAGATCCCACGAGAAATATCCACTCTAACACATCCTCATCCCTGTTACAGTTAACATTTCTGACCTCAATCTCTTCATTACATCTCAGCCCCACCTGAGGATTGGATATGAGGTTGGGATATGAGGTTGAGATATACGTTTGAAATATGAGGTCAGGATATTAGGTTGGCATATAAGGTTGGGATATTAAGAGAGGTTTAGGTAGAAAGATTGGGCAATGCTGGGTGCTCTGCGATCAGACATTTTATCCCCTATCCTTTTGATATGGGATAAGATGTCTACGGGTGGAGTACCCCTTTAAAAAGTGTAAAAAAAAATAGTCATTTCTGTATTGGTTTGTGTTCACACACAGCTATGGGATTGCTGTGTGTGAACAGTTTTATGTTCTCTGGTCAGGGAATAGTTAATGTCTCTGGCTTTTTCAATCTCAGCCTCTGTTGTCCAATTGCCTTTAGGGTGTGTCTATTTAAGTTCAGCACTGACTAGCTTTAGTGCTGTTATTGACTTCATTTACTGATGGGCTTCCTGATGTCTAGCTGCTAACATGCTGGCCATGCTGCTAATGGTTTGATGAAACACTCTTTGTTTGAGCTTTTAATCTACCTTCTCTGTTTTAGCGTGCACTTTGTATTTTCTGGCTTTAGCCATGTTAGGTGGCATGCTCTTAGTGGATCTTAAACTGTGTTTGTTTAGTCAGGTTAAGGATTTGTTTATCCTTTCTGCTATGTGTCTGTTCACACTGTTTTCTCTTGTATCTGTTTATGTGAAGTTCTGTGTATTATATTTCTGTTTTCCTACTGGGCCAGCATCCTGACCACACGGTGGAGTGTGCCGCTGACCAGTAGTCTATTTGGATTTATCATTAACGGCTACTTCTATAGTGGTACTCCTGTGTGTTCAGTGTGAACAGTGTTCTATAAATATATCCTGTGTATCTAGGCATCCCTGTTACCGCTCCCTGGGACTCCTTGTCTACTGGAGGTGTTCTGAAGGGATTGCGATTATTCCTGTCTTGTGTTCAATGTGAACAGTGTTCTATAAATATATCCTGTGTATCTAGGCATCCCTATTACCTGTCCATGGGGACTTCGTGTCTACTGGAGGTTTGCATAGGGAATGCGAATATTCCTGATTAGCTATAGATCGCTGGTCCATGGGGACTTTGTGTCTACTGGATGTTCTGTAGGATTATGCTATATTCCTGTCTGTTCCTAAAGTCTGTTGACTTATCCATTTTCCTGTTTGGTGTTTTGAACTATATTTTTTATTAGTTCTTGATTTCAGATCTCTGGAGTTCTGTACATGACTACTGATCTATAGTGTCCTCTTTTCACAACCACGGATCTAGAGTGTTCTCTGTTCACGACCACTGAGTCCTTTGTTCATGTCTGCTGATCTATAGTGTCCTCTGTTCATGATCGCTGATCCATAGTGTCTCCTGTGCTGCTCACTGATCCGTGTCCCATGAACTTAATCTGTTACAGACTTCTATGTTCCTGTTATGTTTCTGGTTTAAGACCGACTATTTAGCAGCATGTGTTTTTATTAGGCCACTGCACTTTAGTTAGTGCCCAGTTGTCGATCCACCGTTTAGGGTGGATGGGCAAGTAGGCAGGGAGAGTGGTTTTAGGGTCAGTTTAGGGCTCACTCTCCCTGTCCCCTGGTCGGTCCCTGAAATTAATTAATATATATATATATATATATATATATATATATATATATATATATATATATATTTAAAAGCAAATGTAAATAACCAAATTTGGTATTACTGAAGATATGTCATGTTCATTAAAATACAATTTTATTGATCCTGTACAGTGAATGGTGTAAATGAAGAAAACAAAAAAAATACATAAAAATGAAAATAAAAACAGATTTGTTGATTTAAAAAAAAAAGGCCCATCTAAACTAATGGGACAAAAAAAAATAAAAAAAACTACAGATCACATCACAAAAAATTAACCCTCATACAGCCCCATAGAAAGAAATTAAAAAAGTTATAAGGGTTAGAATAGAGTGACTTTAAGAATGTACTTTTTCTTAAAGTAGTACAATAATATAAAAACTACGGTATGTAAACATGGGCAAATTGCAGATTTTGTTTCTTTTTCCCAATTTCCACATACAAATAATATGTTTCGACTTACATTTTATGGTAAAAGGAAAGGTGCTATTACAAAGTACAATTGGTGCCGCAAAAATTCCCTCATATGGGTCTGTGGATGAATTTTTTTTTTTAAAGTTATAGCTATTATAAGATGAGGAGGGAAAAATACAAAAAGGAAAATTAGCTGTGCCCTGAAGAGGTTAAAGATCACCTTTAGTGTTTTTTTTTACTCTCCCTCTTATTTGAATGATACAACAAATGTGTCGTCTTGCATGGTCCTGCATGGGGACTATGTGGAAAATTGAATTGCTCACACTTACTTCTATTAAAGCCATGAAATGCATTTTACCTTTACTTTGTCATTCTTCCTCATATACTTCAAATGTTGTCCACATACCGAATGTGAACGTAGCCTTACCTGGAGATGGGGCTTGGTAGGGCTACGTTCACGAGTCAGGGGTTTGGATTATGGAGGATGTCAATCTAAGATCATTTGATCAATTTAAATGGGAGTCAAGACGTCATGTGATGCCACACCACACCCCCTCAATACAAGTCTATGGGGGGGGGCGTGGCAGCCACCACTCCCCCTCCCACAGACTTGCATTGAGGGGGCGTGGTGGGACATCACGACCCCCGCAGCCCACACCCAGCATTCAGAACAAAATGTTCCAAACTCTGGGGCAGTGGAGTACCCCTTTAAAACCTGGGTAGGTTGGTAGACAGAGATGTGGGAGGAAATGTAGGGAGGTTCAGAATTTGGGAGAGGTGACAGAGGTTCAGAATTTGGGAGAGGTGACAATGAGGAGTGTGAATTGTATTCTATACTATATTGAGCAACAAAGGGAGAGTTTGGAAAAGACAAGTTCGTAAATAGCTACAGGTATCAAGTTGAAAGGCAACCGGAGCCACAATAGGAGTTTGTAATGTTGTATTCCGTGTTTTTCTGTGTTGGTATGTATTCACATCTGCTTTTCATGCCTCACCAGATTTTGCCAGGATAGTGTTAATGTTTCCAGCCAATAGGCTTCCGGGTTTTTTTTTAGACCTTAGCTCTGCCAGAATTCCTTGCTGCTAATTGCATTATGTTTGACATAGCACCTTAGTCTGTGAACATGTATAGCCATGGCTTCTTATCCTGTATTCGTGTATCTAGATTTTAGCCTTGTTATGTTTGTACTTTGTTAGGGGTTTTAGTGTTATGCTTTGTATATATTTAGTGTCCCTTGTTTAGACCAGTATTTAGATATTATTCTGTTATCTGTTCTGTTTAGTATTCCTGTTTAGTATCTTGACCCGTGTTCTTCCATGTTATAGAGTTTGGCTTTTGACATTTTTCTTATATCTGTCTAGTGTGAATTGTGTTATAGTATCCTGACTTGTATGGTGTCTGTCATCAGTTAACCCTTTTATCCCCTGCATATCCTTGTCCTGCTTAGTCTGTAATATATTTGGCCTAGTTCATATTTTCATATCTGCTTTTTAATCTTGTCTCTTGTTCCTGAACGGATTGTCAGTATGCTATATCTTGCCTTTATATTTCTGTTTGTTGGTTACTGTGTTAACCCTCGTGTTCCTGACGTGTATCCGATTTTGTACAGTTCCATTTGTTATTTTGACTCGGATGCCCCAGCACATTAGCTCACTGTATGGACCATCTTTGTGGTTGTAGATCCGTCACATAGGGTGGATATGCAATAGGAAGGGATAGCGGCTTTAGGGAAAATTAGGGCACACTTCTTCCCTACCCTAAGTGATCATGAGTTTTGGTCTTTTCCACACAGGAGGATTCCAAACTTGTTTTTGAGGTGCATTTGACAAGATCATTAAAGTTATACCCAAAAACACACCAGGACAAAGGAAATATAATGAAGAATATTTGATACTTTATTGAACATACGTAGATAAAAACTGTTAAAATGAGACAGCAACAAAGCAGAAAAGAAAATACACTGACTGCTACATGGACCTGGTATATAAATAGGGAAGGGATGTGCATACATATTGATTAAAGTGACTGGTGCTATCTATGTGGCTACTAAAGTGCAGCATGCATTAGATGTAAACAGTATAGACACTTCAATAAGGAGGCAATGGCCAAAAAACCATATATATTGCACATATCCCAGATGACATAAGAATGATACAGAAAAAACAGATTGGGTAAGTGTTCCACCTGTAAACCGGGCAAGTGAGAGGACCCAAGGTGAGAGGCACCGGTATCCAGAGATTCACCAGAGTTCAGCTAAAGAAGCATAAGACAGGAATTTTGCCCAGACAAGAGGTGGAACAGTCACCCTGTCACTTCAAATCAGAGCATTAAAGTGATTGGTATAGGGAGTAAAGGACAGATTGAAGGTCACCCCAAGACTGTGGGTTAATTTCCCAGAAATGATGGTGGTACATAGGCATACATAGAATTCATGGAACCCCATACCAAAATCAGAATGGGGCACCCTCCTGATTTTGCTATGGGGCTAACCTGTCAAGGCACCAATTCCTCCACACTCCACCCTCCATAAGATTCCTACAAACCCACCCACCCTGCTATTCCTGACTGGCAAAGATTTTCAGAGCTGGCAGAGTACAGAGTGCCAGGCCAGCTATGCTATCTGTGCTCACTGCTCTCTGGCTCCCAATGCCTGGCAAAGGATTGGTGGAGCACTTCTGCAGCAAGCTACCATCTGGTCCTAGTGAGTTATGCTGGAACAGGGTGTGGTCGTGAACAGCAATGTGTGGGGGCCCATAAAAGCAGACTATGCAACCACATCCCGATCCCACAGGCCCCTTAGCAGTTGCATGGTGTGCCTATATGGATGCCATGCCACTGGTGGTACTGCACACTGAGATGGTAGAAACACAATAAGGATTGAGTTTTAAACAAACAGAGGATATAATGTTAGAGAGAGAGAGAGTCACTGGTAGCTGAGTGTCGTGTAGAGAATGTACTAAAAGCCAAACCTACTGGTAACTTGTCCAGTAACAGCTGTACAGAGAAAAATGAGAAGATGAACCAGGACTGATCCCTGAGGTACCCCAAACCAATGGGAGAGTGTAGTAGGTATGCTTTGGGACCTGTGCAGAGAAAGTGAGGTGTGACCATCACCTGTTGTCAATGGCAGATCCTGTGTTATCTACTTATAGGTGTTACCTGTCATTGTAATCCTGTCTGTGATGATAATACTGCTGAGATGTGATCTGTACAGGACAGAAATTGTCAGTCTATGGTGAGGCTGTAAGGCTCAGTGGTGTGAATACTACTATCATTTTTTTGTAACATATAGGTAGTGACCTAAAAAATTATTTTCTGAAGACACACTAGAGGGAAGAACACTGAGAAGAAGTTGATGATCTACAGCAGTGTTTCCCAACCAGTGTGTCTCTAGCTATTGCAAAACTACAACTCCCAACAGGTCGACAACATCTGGAGGCACACTGGTTGGGAAACACTGCTTTAGACCTTCTAGGTCCTCCAGTGTGAGAAACACTCTCTGCTCTAAGTATCAGATAAGGGTCCTGGATTCCCATCTATCTTAACAATATATTTTTTTTGTGATTTTGGCTATTCTTGAGGTACCTGCTATGACTTTATACGCATTAAGGGAATGTGAATAAGGTCATTATTATACAGTCTATATTTACAAAAAAGATAAAAAAGCTTTAATAGATGTCATCTGTCAATCATTCATCATCTGCGGCCTAACACATTTGGTTACTGGGATGAATTTGTACTGAATTAGTATTCTCAAAAATTGTTTAACTTGGTGCAATTCAAGGAAGGTTAAATGGGAATTGTTGTACATCTTGGCAAGACATTAACCTTTCTAATATACTTTAGAAGAAAACGTTATCTGCTTTTTATAGAAATCACGGTTTATAAAAAAAATTACCACATGGGGTCCCTGTACCATCCAGGACATAATCCTGTCTGGCTGCAGCAACATCTTTGTCCCAGCGGAAGCACAGGCTGGGACAAAGTCCAGGAAGTGAGGGCGGGACTAGCACTCCTCTGTGCTCACTCCTGTCCTGTCTATCAGACTCCTGTCTGAAAACAAAGAAGAGGGGGTTACAGATCAACCTGCAGTGCTTGATAGAAGATACCTAGCGCAGCACAGCAGACTCAGGGAGTGAGTGAATGCAAGGTCACGCCTCTTCCTGAGCAGTGGAGGGATTTGTGAGCAAAATACAGAAGCTAGACACATAAAAAAGACATGTAAAGCATCTGCATGACCTAGTGAGTAACATACACTGCTCAAAAAAATAAAGGGAACACTTAACCCCTTAACGACGAAGGATGTAAATTTAAACCCTGGGGCGGCGGTACTTAGCGCACCAGGACGTATATTTACGTCCTGTACATGATCGCAAGCATTGGAGCGATGCTCGGATCATGTACGGATGGTCCCGGCTGCTGATCGCAGCCAGGGACCCGCCGGTAATGGCCGCTTGTGCGGATGTCTGCCATTAACCCCTCAGATGCCGTGCTGCGGCGATCCGATTATCCAGAATGGTGCACGGAGGACCCCTCACCTGCCTCCACTGCCTTCCACGGGTCTTCTGCTCTGGTCTGAGATTGAGCAGACCAGAGCAGAAGATCACCGATAACACTGATCAGTGCTATGCCCTAGGCATAGCACTGAACAGTATTAGCAATCAAAGGATTGCTATGAATAGTCCCCTATGGGGACATGAAAAGTGTAAAAATAAAAGTAAAAAAATTTAGAAAAATCCCCTCCCCCAATAAAAATAAAAAATGTCCTTTTTTCCCATTTCACCCCCATAAAGTGTAAAAAAAATTGGGTATCACTGCTTGCGTAAATGTCCGAACTATTAAAATATAATGTTATTGAGCCTGTACGGTGAACGGCGTGAATGTAAAAAAAATTGAAAAAAAATTGAAAAATTGCTGCTTTTTGGTCACATTTTATAAAAAAAAAAATGTATAAAAATATTAATAAAAGTTTTATGTACACTAATGTGGTATCAATAAAAAGTACAGATCATGGCGCAAAAAAATTAGCCCTCATACATAGCTTATAAGGAAAAATGAAAAATTTATAGGTCGTCAAAGGATTTTAAACATACTAATTTGGTTAAAAAGTTTACGATTTTTTTTAAGCGCAACAGTAATAGAAAACTATGTAATCATGGGTAAAATTTTCATTGTATTGACCCACAAAATAAAGAACACATGTAATTTTTACCGTACATTTTAAGGCGTGAAAACGAAACCTTCCAGAATTTGCTAAATTGCAGTTTTCTTTTTAATTTCCCCACACAAATAGTATTTATTTGGTTGCGCCATACATTTTATGGTATTAATAAGTGATGCCATTACAAAGGACAACTGGTCGCACAAAAAACAAGCCCTCATACTGGTCTGTGGATGAAAATATTAAAGAGTTACTATTTTTAGAATACAAGGAGGTAAAAAAACGAAAATGCAAAAATAAAATTGGCCTGGTCCTTAAGGTCAAAATGGGTTTGGTCCTTAAGGGGTTAAACAACACAATGTAACTCCAAGTCAATGACACTTCTGTGAAATCACACTGTCCACTCAGGAAGCAACACTGATTGACAATCAATTTCACATGCTGTTGTGCAAAAGGAACAGACAACAGGTGGAAATTATAGGCAATTAGCAAGACACCCCAAATAAAGGAGTGGTTCTGCAGGTGGTGACCACAGACCACTTCTCAGTTCTTATGCTTCCTGGCTGATGTTTTGGTCATTTTTGAATGCTGGTGGTGCTTTCACTCTAGTGGTTGCATGAGACGGAGTCTACAACCCACACAAGTGGCTCAGGTAGTGCAGATCATCCAGGATGGCACATCAATGCGAGTTGTGGCAAGAAGGTTTGCTGTGTTTGTCAGCTTAGTGTTCAGAGCATAGAGACACTACCAGGAGACAGGCCAGTACATCAGGAGACATGGAGGAGGCCGTAGAAGGGCAACGTGTGTCCACTCAAACGGTCAGGAACAGACTTCATGAGGGTGGTATGAGGGCCCGACGTCCAGAGGTGGGGGTTGTGCTTACAGCCCTACACTGTGCAGGACGTTTGGCATTTGCCAGAGAACACCAAGATTGGCAAATTCGCCACTGACGCCCTGTGCTCTTCACAGATGAAAGCAGGTTCACACTGAGCACATGTGACAGACGTGAAAAAGTCTAGAGACGCCGCTGAGAATGTTCTGCTGCCTGCTACATCTTCCGGCATAACCGGTATGGCGGTGGGTCCGTAATGGTGTGGGGTGGCATTTCCTTGGGGGGCCGCACAGCCCTCCATGTGCTTGCCAGAGGTAGCCTGACTGCCATTAGGTACCAAGATGAGATCCTCAGATCCCTTGTGAAACCATATGCTGGTGCGGTTGGCCCTGGGTTCCTCCTAATACAAGACAATGCTAGACCTCATGTGGCTGCAGTGTGTCAGCAGTTCCTACAAGAGGAAGGCATTGATGCTATGGACTGGCCCGCCCGTTCCCCAGACCTGAATCCGATTGAGCACATCTGGGACATCATTACTTGCTCCATCCACCAATGCCACGTTGCACCCCAGACTGTCCAGGAGTTGTAGGGAGGTCATACGGGCACGTGGAGGCCGCACACACTACTGAGCCTCATTGTGACTTGTTTTAAGGACATTACATAAAGTTGGATCAGCCTGTAGTGTGGTTTTCCCCTTTGATTTTGAGTGTGACTCCATATCCAGATCTCCATGGGTTGATAAATTTGATTTCCATTGATAATTTTTGTGTGATTTTGTTGTCAGAACATTTAACTATGTAAAGACGAAAGTATTTCATATGGTTAGTTCATTCATTCTTTTTTAAACAGTGTATATAAGCATTATTTTTTTCAGTGATATGACACGTAAGCTTTAATAGGGTATTCCAGGATTTTTGTTTATTTGACTATGCTACAGGGTCTGTAAAGTTAGTGTAGTTCATAACATAGTGTCTGTGTGTGACAGTGGTCTCACAATTCTTCTGTGATTTTTGCCCCAATATAAATTTTTAGCAGCATACAAAATGACTCAGGTCTGGGGTTTTCCCAGGTTGCAGTGCTGCTGAGACCTGACATCACTAGTCAGATGTGCAAAGGGTGGATCGACCACTGGGTCGGAGAAAGATTAATCTGCAACTAATTGTATGTTTGCAACAGCTGGAGGTACCCTGTTTAGAAAACACTGGTCTTTTAAATGGAAGGCAGCTCATTTGTGTTTCAATGGTTGGGTGACTAATATGTGGGAGGAAAGAAAGTGACCTCACACTTACAAACAAGAAGTTTGAGAGAACAGAATTCCGACAGGAAATACCCAGTTCACAAACAGCTAGCCCCAGTGTTATGGTAATCTCACAACATAGCAATTTAGTCCCATGACAAGCACAGATCCTTCCTAAGCATGTCCATTACTGTCTGGCAGGTATGTACTAAAATCACCTTATAGTGGACAACCCCTCTAAGGATGGACATATCTGTACTGATGTGCATATGTCTGCTTTAACTGAATTCCCCACTTATTGTTGTACGACTATATCTTACAGAATGCACAGAAACCCAGGAACTGCATCTAACAACGGTTGGGGACACCCAAACCCCCCTCCCCCCCCCCCCCAGGCTTCAATATGTCCCCCTTTTCACCTTCTATCTTTTCGCTGCTTTCTGGTGAACAAGCCTACTTGTTGTGATGTTTATGCCAACCACGAGGTGGCACCAAATTTGTCATGCCCCAGCACAATTTTTTTTTTTTTTTTTGCCATTTCATAAAAATTTTATTTTATCAGCAAAAACAAATATCCTCCATGGCTCCTGATATAAACAGAAGCCATGATGCCATATGAACTTATTCCTATTATACTACATCTTTTGTTTTCTTCGTAGTGTATGAAGTGGTCACCATAACAGGAGATGTGCGAGGGGCAGGAACGGACGCCAATGTCTTTGTTACACTGTTTGGAGAGTACGGGATTACCCCGAAGATTCATCTCACCAGCAAGTATGTACTAGTAAGAACTCAGAGTAAGGTGTCAAGCCTGAGAATTAGTTAAATGAGTAGTCTAGTGCAGACTATTCCGACTCCTTTGTGCCCGGGCTGAAAAAAAAATTAAAACAAGCATTAACTCACCTTCCTGCATTCCCCCGGAGCCCCTGCAGCTGATCGGCCCTTCAGTCCCATCTTCTGCCTTCTTCCTGTTCACGGATTGCCACACAGCGCTCAGCCTATCACCTGCCGAGGTGGGACATCGCTGCGGCCGGTGATAGGCTGTGCACCGTGTGACGATCCGTGCACAGGAAGAAGGCAGGAGATGGGACCGGAGGACCGATCAGCTGTAGGGGCACTCCGGGAGAACGCAGGAAGTGCAGTGAAAGTTTGTTTTCATTTATTTTTCAAACCGGGCACAAAGTAGTTGGAATAGTCTGCACTAGACTACTCCTTTAACCATGGTTGGATATCAGTGAATACTTTAGGGGAAATGTTGTCAGAAAAGGACATTGTTCAATTTACGTATAATGTAGCTTTCACATGTGGCCGATTCACTTCACTGAGCGCTCTGAACAAATTGGTCTCGTGAGTGACAGCCCGCTTAGCCATTCAACGGCTGAGGTGGGGTATTACTGCAGACGGTAATTGACTACGCAGCCCACCATTCCCAAGACCAGTTCGCATCAAAAGATGGGGGCCGGAGCATTAACAGAGATAAGTTGGGCCCCATTCTGAAGATTGCAGGGGGTCCCAGCAGCCAGACACCCCAAAATCAGCAACATATCCCCTATCCCCAAGGGATTTGTTTTTACAAACTTGAGTTCCCCATATAGGGTTTTCTGAGGATAAAATCTACTTTCAATTGTCTGATAAATGAACATTTATTAGTAAAGTACATTTCTGTAGTCTTTCATGCTTTTCCTTAGCTTCTAATGTAAACTGTCTGCTCTGTTGTCTTTATTGCCCCCACTTCCTGTCTGGTGAAACAGACTCCCTGTTCCTGCTGTCCACTCTAGCTAGGAATTCACCTAGCTCTATGTCCCCCTTACTACATATTTTTTATTTTAGCCCCGCCTACCACATCCACAGAGACCTCCCACACAGGAGGAGTGAGATAGAGTTGGCTGTATTCCTGGCTAGATTGTACAGCATAAACAGGAAGTCCATTATGTCATGTTCACTAGACAGGAAGTGGGGCAATGAAGACAACAGAGCAGACAGAAGGAGAAGTAAAGCATAAAAGACCACAGAAACGTTATATAAAAATGTTATTTACCCATAAATGTTCATATATTAGCCAGTTGAAATAGGTTTCATCATTGGAAAACTCTGAAGCAAAATCACAGGTCTAAGACACAAAAGCTGGCTATACACATTAGACTAATATCAGCTTCACCTGCCAATTTCGGTGTGATCAGCTGATTTTCTAATGTGCATGGGCGCCCCCTGACTTCCCACTGTCGGCAAATGTTAGTGTAGAGTAGATTAAGGTAGTCATGTCATGGGTGTCTGGCAGCTAGTTACCCCCTCTGTCCATACAGTACAAATGCACATTCAGTCCCTTCTACTTGACCAACCAGCCTTGATTGATAGATCTATCCCTGTTTGGTAGACAGAGAACTATTTATCACGTCTGGTGGGGACCACTCCAATGACTCGTGGTTCAGGCAGCATGAAAGTGACTGTAGGTTCCCTTTACATTGATTACTTACTAACTGAGTACACGGCATTGCCCGGTCTTCCTACCTAAACCTTATAGGAGAGGAAAAGCAACAATATAAATGGGAGACTGGGAAAGCTGGGAGAATACTGTAAGCTCTGTGTACTGCCTGCCACCTAGCTTTCCCAGTCTCCTGAAGAGAATATTTGTCTGGTAAAGTAGCCATATTGATGCTCTTGAGAAGAATAAGAAAGCTCGGTGTTACACATACTGCCATGCCCTCTCCCTGCCCCTGCACTGATGTCTTCTCCGCACCCTCACTCAACCCACAATACATCTTCACTCTCTTGCCTGCATGTGTACCAATTTATTTGAAATATCCAGCAATTCTGAAGTTATGCTGGAACTTACATATACATATATATATACACACATACATTGAGTTTTATTTATACAGATATGCAAACGGCAATACCTGCTGCTATGAATGCCACTGAAGATAGCTAATAGTTTTTCACATTTTAGCTCATGAGTTCAAATTTTAACTATTGAATAATTCTACTTGTAGTACCATGTTTGATCACATGGTGTGCTGTGTACTAGAAACATTTACTATGGATAAAAAAAAATAATAAGCACTGTCATTGCGGTTCATGCAATCTATTCTCTTAGAGCACCATCAAGTGGCAGAAATGTTTACTGCGGAAGTTCACTTTTTCTTGCTTTGCCTTTATGCTGATTTTTGCTGATGTCCTTTCCATGAATTGCATAGTTAAAGCTTGTATATTGTGTTTTATTCCTGTTACAGCACTGACAAGAGGTAACCGCACTGTCCGGAGTGTTAGGAGCAGTCAAGCGACCCTTACACTCTGTACAGAAACTGAAGTGGGACTGGTAAAGAAAATACATGGGATTTCTAAAGCTTTTTTTTTTTGCCATACAGAATGAGAGTTTTGTGTGTAATCTCTATCTGCAGGAGGCCTTACTTGGGCGAGCAGACACAATAAGACGCTCGCTCATTGACTTGTGTGAGAATGCGGCAGCGATTAGTCATGTCAGGGATTAAGAGGCCGGACACTTCCTGGGACTGATAACGCCATTTTCTCATTAAAATCCTTTAAATTATATGGTTTTAATAAGTTTCCTTCCAGGCCGCCTAGTCTACAGTAAAGTGCCACTCTGGAGAGGTTTAATTCTTGAGTTGCTAAGAAGCCGCATCTTAAATGTTTCACAGGAGCAGTAAATGAAGCGAGAATATTACCACAGTCCCTCTGTTTATAGGCAACCTTGTAGGATGCAACTGTACAGATAGCTGCATGTTTATTGAGGCATGCTTAATCCAGGATTGGAGAAAAGTAGCTGCTTTCTTCCAGAAATAGCGCAACCCTTGTCCTCAGGTTTTGCGTGGTATTGCAGTTCAGTTCAAAGGAATTTATTGGAGTAGAGTTGAAATACCGCACACAACCTGAAGTTAGGCAAGTGCCCAGATGCCAGGCATTAACCCATGCTATCAAAATGGATTGCGGCATCTAAAATGGTTAAAATGTGCTGCTGATCCTTTATTTGGGTGGGCTTAGATACAGTCATCCTGATGGTGCTCTGTTTCTCCAGCCTGTTTTGGCAGACTAAAGAAGCAGAGTGCCGATTACACTGATACAATGCATTGAACAATGTTAGCAATGGGAACTAAAAAATTGTGGAAAAAAAAAAAAGAAACAAAGTGTTAATAAATGTGAATAAGCTCCCCCCCTACTAAAAGTTTAAATCCCTCCCTATTAACACATTTTTCAAATAAAATAATGTTAACAAAATTAAACATATTTTGTATCACCGTGTATGGAAATGTCTGAACTATTTCAATATATTGTTAATAAAACGCACAGTACATGGCGTAAAACATAAAAAAATACTTAAGTCCAGAATTGCTGATTTTTATTCACTTTATATACCAGAAAAAAAGGAATAAAAAGCGATTAAGTAGTCCCATCAAAACAAAAATGGTACCAATAAAAGCGGCGATCACGGTGCAAAAAATAAGCCCTTGTTCATCCCTGTATACAGAAAAATACGAGTTATAGGGGTCAGAAAAGGACAATTTTAAGCATACAAATTTTCTTACAAAAACGTATATTTTTTTAACAGTAGTAAAATAAAATAAAACTCTAAAAATTGGGTATTGTCGTAATCGTGTGGACCTACAGAAGAAAGATAATGTGTGATTTACATAAAAATACATATGAATAAAACAGAAGCCCCCAAAAGTTGCAAAATGTCTTCCAATTTTGCCCTACAAATAATTTTTTTGTTGTTTTACCATAGATTTAGTGGTAAAATGAGTAATGGCATTACAAAGTACAATTGGTGGTGCAAAAAACAAGCGTCATATGTAGAGATGAGCGAACTTACAGTAAATTCGATTCGTCACGAACTTCTCGGCTCGGCAGTTGATGACTTTTCCTGCGTAAATTAGTTCAGCCTTCAGGTGCTCCGGTGGGCTGGAAAAGGTGGATACATTCCTAGGAAAGAGTCTCCTAGGACTGTATCCACCTTTTCCAGCCCACCGGAGCACCGGAAAGCTGAACTAATTTATGCAGGAAAAGTCATCAACTGCCGAGCCGAGAAGTTCGTGACGAATTGAATTTACTGTAAGTTCGCTCATCTCTAGTAGTCATATGGCCAAAGAGGTAGAAAATTAAAATGCGAAGAGGAATTAAAAAAAATGAATCATGAATCAAGGTTAAAAAAATATAAAAAAATAAAAAAGATTTATCAAGTATGTTCGAGGTGGCGCTCTTGCTGTTGACCAGTGGTTGTATGTTCATTATTATGAGTTAGTAGTTTCTGTGTAGCTGCACAATACCTCTGATGAAAAGACCATAACATTAGAAAAAAAAAATGGTCCAAAAAAGATGACAAAATTGTAAAAAAAAGTAACAAAATGTATAAAAAATATATATATATATAAAAAAAAAATAAAAAATAAAATAAAAGATGGCTGCTTAAAGAGTTGGCAAAGTAACAACTGCGGTACACTCCAGCCTTAGCTATGAAGCCCATAGGCTGCTCTGTAGTATACATGCATAGATACATAGTGGGAATATTAAAATAATATATCCCAGTAATTACAGACTAGGTGGTGCTATTGAGCTCTATTAGTGAATTAGTGATGTTTTTAGTCTACAATCAATGTTTCCCAACCAGTGTGCCTGCAGCTGTTGCAAAACTTGGTTGGTTTGATTAAATTTAAGTTTTTGGCAAAAAAAAAAAAAAAAAAAGGAAACCCACGTATTTTCAGACATGTTGACTGTATATAAGCATGCTGCTGCTAATCCTTTTCTGTTCTGTACAGGAAGAAGACTACCATTCACTACAATAGGATAATAATAGGGTCCTAGTGTCTAAAGGGGTTCTCCACCTAAATTTAATTCAAGAAAAATCTGATTGATACCACAGACCTGAGATGACGAGGCATGGCCGCTTCATTTGTGTGGTTGAGACAGGCCGGTAATAATATATTGCACAGTGCCCCTATAATAATGTATTGCACAGTGCCCCTATAATAGTATTTTGCACAGTGCGCCTATAATAGTATATTGCACAGTGCCCCTATAATAGTATATTGCACAGTGCCCTTATAATAGTATATTGCACAATGCCTTTATAATAGTATATTGCACAGTGCCCCTATAA
The DNA here is from genome assembly GCF_029499605.1 of Hyla sarda. Lineage (NCBI taxonomy): Eukaryota > Metazoa > Chordata > Amphibia > Anura > Hylidae > Hyla > Hyla sarda. The sequence continues at coordinate 569,502,673 of NC_079189.1, read as the reverse complement.
TAGTATATTGCACAGTGCCCCTATAATAGTATATTGCACAGTGCCCCTATAATAGTATATTGCACAGTGCCCCTATAATAGTATATTGCACAGTGCCCCTATAATAATGTATTGCACAGTGCCCCTATAATAGTATATTGCACAGTGCCCCTATAATAGTATATTACACAGTGCCCCTATAATAGTATATTACACAGTGCCCCTATAATAATGTATTGCACAGTGCCCCTATAATAGTATATTACACAGTGCCCCTATAATAATGTATTGCACAGTGCCCCTATAATAGTATATTGCACAGTGCCCCTATAATAGTATATTGCACAGTGCCCCTATAATTATGTATTGTGCAGTGCCCTTATGATAGTACAGTATATTACACAGTGCCCTTGTAATAGTATATTGCACAGTGCCCCTAAAATTGTATATTGCACAGTATCCCATAATAGTATATTGCACAGTGCCCCTAAAATAGTGTATTGCACAGTGCCCCTATAATAGTATATTGCACAGTGCCATTATAAAAGTATATAGCACAGTGCCCCTAAAATATAATATAGCACAGTGCCCTTGTAATAGTATATTGCACAGTGCCCCTAAAATTGTATATTGCACAGTGTCCCATAATAGTATATTGCACAGTGCTCCTAAAATAGTGTATTGCACAGTGCCCCTATAATAGTATATTGCACAGTGCCCTTATAAAAGTATATAGCACAGTGCCCCTAAAATATAATATAGCACAGTGCCCTTATAAAAGTATATAGCACAGTGCCCCTATAATAGTATATTGCACAGTGCCCTTATAAAAGTATATAGCAGAGTGCCCCTAAAATAGTATATTGCACAGTGCCCCTATAATAATGTATTGCACAGTGCCCCTGTGATAGTATATTGCGCAGTGCCCCTATAATAGTATATTACACAGTCCCCCTATAATAATGTATTGCACAGTGCCCCTATAATAGTATATTGCACAGTGCCCCTATAATAATGTATTGCACAGTGCCCCTATAATAATGTATTGTGCAGTGCCCTTATGATAGTACAGTATATTACACAGTGCCCTTGTAATAGTATATTGCACAGTGCCCCTACAATTGTATATTGCACAGTGTCCCATGATAGTATATTGCACAGTGCCCCTAAAATAGTGTATTGCACAGTGCCCCTATAATAGTATATTGCACAGTGCCATTATAAAAGTATATAGCACAGTGCCCCTAAAATATAATATAGCACAGTGCCCTTGTAATAGTATATTGCACAGTGCCCCTAAAATTGTATATTGCACAGTGTCCCATAATAGTATATTGCACAGTGCTCCTAAAATAGTGTATTGCACAGTGCCCCTATAATAGTGTATTGCACAGTGCCCTTATAAAAGTATATAGCACAGTGCCCCTAAAATATAATATAGCACAGTGCCCTTATAAAATTATATAGCACAGTGCCCCTATAATAGTATATTGCACAGTGCCATTATAAAAGTATATAGCACAGTGCCCCTAAAATATAATATAGCACAGTGCCCTTGTAATAGTATATTGCACAGTGCTCCTAAAATAGTGTATTGCACAGTGCCCCTATAATAGTATATTGCACAGTGCCCTTATAAAAGTATATAGCAGTGCCCCTAAAATATAATATAGCACAGTGCCCTTATAAAAGTATATAGCACAGTGCCCCTAAAATAGTATATTGCACAGTGCCCCTATAATAATGTATTGCACAGTGCCCCTGTGATAGTACAGTATATTGCACAGTGCCCTTGTAATAGTATATTGCACAGTGCCCCTAAAATAGTATATTGCACAGTGCCCCATAATAGTATATTGCACAGTGCCACATAATAGTATATTGCACAGTGCCCCTAAAATAGTATATTGCACAGTGCCCCTATAATAGTATATTGCACAGTGCCACATAATAGTATATTGCACAGTGCCCCTAAAATAGTGTATTGCACAGTGCCCCTATAATAGTATATTGCACAGTGCCCCTATAATAGTATATTGCACAGTGCCCTTATAAAAGTATATAGCACAGTGCCCCTAAAATATAATATGGCACAGTGCCCCTAAAATAGTATATAGCACAGTGCCCTTAAATCGTGTAAGTCACAATACCTTTCTAATAGTGTATTAAGGGGTCCAGACAATACACAATCCCACATTCTCTACTTGCTTTATCAACCAGATTTTTTTTGAGGTTTTTCTTTTAATAATCATAAAAAAATTACATTTCCTGGAGAACCTCTCGACCCTCAGAACAAGCTCACTTCTCAGCGCCCCCTGCTGGCAGGAGTAGTTTGTTGGTTTCCCTGGTAGTCAAATACATGACAATTATTACTTGATAGCGTCACAATGTATTACAGGGGATGGATCATTTGACTCTGCGGCTGGTGCCGGTAATACAGGGGATGATCTATCCTTCTTCTCAGCAACAGCAGCAGAGCAAAGGTCCACGGTTTAATAAAAAAATATATATAATAAAATAAAATAAAAATAATCATGTATTTAGAAAAAAATAAAAGACATTGTTTTTAATAATTTTGTCAGTGTAATTGTAACCCAAGAAGCTACATCAGTGTTTCCCAACCAGGGAGTGTCCAGTTGTTGCAAAACTAGAACTCCCAGCATGCCCGGACAACCTTTGGCTGTCCGGGCATGCTGGGAGTTGTAGTTTTACAACATCTGGAGTTCCACAGGGCATTAAATATTTCCTGTACTTCTTATAAACAAAAAGTTTTTTTTTTTTTTTAAATCTTTTTGGTTTTCCTTTTCGGATCTTATGGCAAAATTATTAAGACAAATGTTTTTTGATTTTTTTTTTTATAGTGTTTCTAAGGATAAAGTTACAGTAATCATTGATTATGTATTTGGTGTCGACTAATTCAAAGTATGGAGTACTGCAGGGTTTATTTTTTTATGCTTTTGGTATAACCTTCCTCCCTGCCCAATGCTACTACCACCAAAAAAAAACCTCACCCCGCCCGCCTGTTAGGTAGAGGGGGGCTTATCACAAAATTTAAAATATATGGCATGATTAGCAGTGGGCATAATTACCTTGGAGCATGCTTAGCTGAAGGCATGTTTAGCTGAGGGCATGCTTAGTCATGGGCATGCTTAGTTAGGGGCATGCTTAACTGGGAGCATGCTTAGTTGTGGACGTGTTTAGCTGGGGGTGTGCTTAGCTGTGCGCACACTTAGCTTGGAACCTGCTTAGCTAAGAGCATGCTTAGTTGGGTACATGCTTAACTGGGAGCATGCTTAGTTTTAGGCTTGTTTAGTTGGGCACATGCTTAGCTGAGAGCATGTTTAGTCATGGGCATGCTTAGTTGGGGACATGCTTAACTGTGGACATTCTAAACTGAGGACATGCTTAGCTTGAAGCATGTTTTGCAGCAGTCACGCTTAGGCTGGGTTCACACCACGTTTTGTTAAATACGGTTCCCGTATACGGCTGGGAGGAGTGGGGGCGGGGTTTAATCGCGGCGCCCGCACTCAGCCGTATTCGGGAACCGTATTTAATGCATGTCTATGAGCCAACCTGAGTGAACCGCAGCCTCCGGTCGGCTTCGTTTTCGACCGCAGGAAAAAAAACGTGGTCACCCGCATTTTTGCCTATGGTCGGGAAACCACATACGGCCGAAAACTAAGCCGACCGGAGGCTGCGGTTCACTCCGGTCGGCTCATAGACATGCACTAAATACGGTTGCCGAATACGGCTGAGTGCGGGCGCCGCGATTAAGCCCCCCTCCTCCCAGCCGTACACGGGAACCGTATTTAACAAAACGTGGTGTGAACCCAGCCTTATCTGGTAGCATGCCTAGTCATGGGCAGTCTTAGGCTGGGTTCACACCACGTTTTTGCCATACTGTTTTCAATCAGTTTTTCTATAGAAAACCGTATGGCAAAAAAAAAGGATGGAACCGTATGGGAAAAAGTAAACAGTATACGTTTTTAAACCGTATACTGTTTTAAAAGTGCATACGGTTTTTTTACATGGACGTCAATGGGAAACGCACATGTATACAGTTCCATAAGGGAAACCGTATACGGTTTTTACTTTGCACATTCGCATTTGCACCCTAAAGTCCCCACCCAACACCCCTCCCATTAAAAATGGACAACATTTTCAAAAACATATGTTTTTTTTTTTTATAATAACGGACGAGCCGTATGCACTTTTAAAAACGCATACGGTTTACTTTTTCCCATACGGTTCCATTCGTTTTTTGCCATACGGTTTTCTTTAGAAAAACTGATTGAAAACAGTATGGCAAAAATGTGATGTGAACCCAGCCTTAGTTGGGGACATGCGTAATTGGGTTCCTGCTTAGCTGGGAGCATGCTTAGTTGTGGGCATGCTTAGCTGGGATGCTTCTATGCTATTTATAGCAGGTGTGTAGAGTTGCAGATTTTCTAGTGCACCTCAGAATTCTCCAGAAGTCTCCAAAATCTTAAAATTGACTAAACTCAAGCAGCCCTTTAAAGGGGTATTCCAGGATTTTTTTTTTATTTGACTATGCTACAGGGGCAGTAAAGTTAGTGTAGTTCATAATATAGTGTCTGTACCTGTGTGTGACGGTTTTCTCACAATTCTTCTGTGATTTTCACCCCAATATTTTTTTTACCAGCATACAAAATGACTGTTGTCTAATTTTTCCCAGGTTGCAATGCGGCCAAGACCTGACTCACTAGTCAGCTGATGACAGGGAGCCTGTCTGCTTCAATGGGTGGAGTGATAAATCTGCAACTAATGAAACAGCTGTAGGCACCCTGATTGAAAACCACAGGTCTTTTGAATGGATGCAGCTCATTTATATTTCAATGGGTGGGGTGGCTGATGTGTAGGAGGGAGGAAAATTGAATTGTGGGATTTGTAGTCAAAAAAAGAAAAGTAAAACAGGAAATACCAGTTCACAAAAAGCTAGCCTCAGTATTATGGTAATCTCACAACAAACTCAGATCCTTCCTAAGCATGTCCATTACTGCCTGTCAGGTACGTACTAAAATCACCTTATGGTGGATAACCCCTTTAACTCCATATTACTATTTACCAAAATGAGTATCAGTTAGAGGCGCCACCACATGGAGAACAGAGGTAGTGCAAACTATTCCCCACTGTGTAAAGACAGATTAGTGTTTGCCAACCAATGTGCCTCCTGTAAAAACTACCAGTTTGCCAACCAATGTGCCTCCTGTTGCAAAACTATAACTCCCAGCATGCACAGACAGACTGTCTGGGCATGCTGGGAGTTGAAGTTTACAACCACTAGACACACTGGTTGGGAAACACTGCAATATAAAGTTTTATTTAGTTTCTACTCTGCAGCTTATAACAGATCATACCATTTATTTCCTAATCCTTTATCCACCATAGTATAAAAATGCTATTTAACCCTTACACACCCATGTCAGAGTGAATAAAAGGTTACTTAAAGAAATGAAAAAATAACTTGCAGTACTTCTATACAAATCCATGGGGGAAATGTATGAAAACTTGGTGCAGAATACAGAGTGCGGTGCCCTAGAGCAGCCATATTAGCAGTATTGGCGCTGATAGCAGGGACCTGGCCTATACTCTTTCATCTACACCAGTGTTTCACAACCAGGGTGCCTCCAGATGTTGCAAAACTACAAATCCCAGCATGCCTGGACAGCCTTTGGCTGTCCAGGCTTGCTGGGAGTTGTAGTTTTGCAACACTTGGAGGCACCCTGGTTGGGAAATATTGATCTACACAGACCATATACCAGTGCTTCCTAACTAGGGTGTCTCCAGCTGTTGCAACACTACAACTCCCAGCATGCATGGACAGCCAAAGACTGTCTGGGCCTGCTGGGAATTGTAGTTTTTCAACAGCTGGAGGCACCCTGTTTGGGAAACACTGTGATATACAGTGTTGCCTAAAATCAGTAACTTAGTGTACTGCAAAGACCCTGCAATGAGCTCTTGGTGTAATTTCTCATCTGTCCAGCAGAGGTGCTGGAGAAATAAGTATTTAAAGGGGTACTCCTGTGGAAAACCTTTTTACTTAAATCAACTGGTGCCAAAAAGTTAAACAGATTTGCAAATCACAGCAACATATGCTGCTCTGGACAGTTCCTACAATGGACAGCAGAGGTCAGCAGAGAGCACTGTGGTCATGACATCGAGGAAATGCATTTCTTTTTTGGATTTTTCTTTAGTACACAGCCCCTAAAAAGTACTGGAAGGATTAAGATTTTTTAATAGAAGTGATTTACAAATCTGTTTAACTTTCTGGCACCAGTTGATTTAAAAAAAAAAAAAGTTTTCCACGGGAGTACCCCTTTAAAGGAGTACTCCTCCACCACCCACCCCCTTGGAAAAACATTTTTGTAAATCAACTGGTGCCAGAAAGTTAAACAGGTTTGTAAATTACTGCTATTAAAAAAATCTTAATCCTTCCTGCACTTATCAGCTGCTGTATGATCCACAGGAAGTTGTTTTCTTTTTGAATTTCCTTTCTGTCTGACCACAGTGCTGACACCTCAGTCCATTTTAGGAACTGTCCAGAGCAGGAGAGGTTTGCTATGGGGATTTGCTCCTACTCTGGTTCCTAAAATGGGCATTGGTGTCAGCAGAGAGCACTGTGGTCAGACAGAAAGGAAATTCAAAAAGAAAAGAACTTCCTGTAGAGCATACAGCAGCTGATAAGTACAGGAAGGATTAAGATTTTTCAATAGATGGCATTTACAAATCTGTTTAACTTTCTGTTAACAGCAACACTGAACAACCATTTTAGGGTCAGTATTTTTGCTGCAGATCTGCTGCAGTTTTGCTGCTGCAGATTTAGTTGCCCACTGACTACAATGGGTAGCAAAAATCTGCTGATGCAAATCTGCTGCAGATCTGCAGCAGAAAATATGCACATGTGAACTGACCCTAAGAGGGTTTTCTAGCAATAGAAAAACAGAGCTAATTTCTTCCAAAAACAGCACCACACCTGTTTGCAGGTTATGTGTGGTATTACAACTTGGCTCAATTCACTTTAATGAAACCCAACCTTAGAGAGACAAATTGGTGCAGTTTTTTGAAGAAAGCAGCTTTGTTTTTCTAAATTATAACATCAATGCGGTCATTCTTTGTGAGAACTTGCAGAAATTAGGGTTAACCCTTTACAAATACAAGCACTCATTATTCATGTTCACTTCTCAGGTGTCAGAATAGTTGCAACATTACATAAGACCCATTGAAATCCGTGGGTATTGATAGAATACCCTACAATATTGGGGTCAACCCATTTGTCAGGGTATTCTATCCTCCCTTCCCAATTGGTTGCTATAAGTAACAGCGCATTTACGGCCTATATTCCTCTGCACCAGATTTTAGCTACATCCCCCCATGTATATATAGTAATAAACCTCTCCTACTTCTTACAGAGAGTATTCTGGGGCTCTACCCGTCCTGGAATTCTCATTGACTTTGCAGTTTCTGCAGGTGTTTCGTGCATAAGAAACACATTTGGAAGCAATGTACCAATCGCCGATCGGCCCGGCCTCCGTGACAGTAATGACATTTCTTCCAAAGATACCAACCTACGTTCTCTCCCTTTTTTTTTTCTCCTCTGTGGTCGCATGTACCTGACTAGTGGACTCAGCACCAACCGAGAGTTTACTACTATTAGATGAATTTTGCAGTGTATTTTTGTGCACATAGTTTTATGACGTGTAACTGACTGACTGTATGTATGTTATAGGAGCAGAACAGCTTTCGAGAGGACAAAAACGGATGTGTTCCGGGTAAAAACCAATAATGTTGGGCCTCTGAAAAAAATAAGGTATGTGTTCCGAAAAAGGAGAGTGTGCTGCATTTTATGTGCAGTACCCTGAAACAACCTGTAGATGGTGACCTACACCCTTTAAGATTCTGGAAAGATGATGAATAATAGGGCCACTCATACTGTACACATAGTGGAACCTAGAAAACAAATGTATGGCTTTACGACATCTTTCACTTAAAAAACAAAAAACAAAAAAAAAAAACCAGAAAGATAATGAATAATACCACTACACATTGTCCTGAAGCTGTGTCTTTTGCTTAACCCCTTAAGGACGCAGCCCTTTTTCACCTTAAGGACTGAGCCCTTTTTCGCAATTATAACCAGTGTAACTTTACGAATTAATAACGCGAAAACGCTTTTACCGAATATTCGGATTCTGAGATTGTTTTTTCGTGACATATTCTACTTTACTTTGGTGGTAAATTTTCGGCATTGCTTGCTTCCTTTTTTGGTGAAAAATCCCAAAATTTCATGAAAATTTTGAAAATTTTGCATTTTTCTAACTTTGAAGCTCTCTACTTGTAAGGAAAATGGATATTCCAAATAAATTAAATTTTTCTTCACAATTACAATATGTCCACTTTATGTTGGCATCATAAAATGGACATACTTTTGCTTTTTGAAAAAATTAGAGGGCTTCAAAGTAGAGCAGCAATTTTCAAAAATTTCATGAAAATTGCTAAATCTGAAGGGACAGATGTTACAGAACTACAACTCCCAGCATGCCTGGGCAGTCGAGGCATGCTGAGAGTTGTAGTTTGGCAACATCTGGAGGGCTACTGTTTGGGCACCACTGTAACAGTGGTCTCCAAACTGTGACCCTCCAGATGTTGCAAAACTACAACTCCCAGCATGCCCAGACAGCCTTTGGCTGTCTGGGCATGCTGGGAGTTGCAGTTTGGCCCCCCTAGTGGTTGCCACAGTAAAGATCGTTTTACTTTCACTTTCAATTCCCCCACCCCACTGTCGATTCCCTACCTGAGCAAGTATCCAGCAGGCTCCAGCGAAGATCCCAGGTCCCCAGGCATCTTCTCCTGCAGGTACGGCCTCCATCTTCTTCCCAGATCCCCTTGACATCCAGGGGTGGGCAGAACGGGGGGTTGCCATGGCAACCCCCTGTCCTGCACTACCATTGGTCAGAACTCCGTTCTGACTAATGTCAGGGGATAGGAGGAGATCGCAGCTTTGCTACCTCACTCCTATCCTTTAGGCTGATCGGGGCTGTTGCTGACAGCTCCGATCAGCCCTATTTTCCGGGTGATCGGGTCACCAGAGACCCGATCAGCCCGGAATTGGAGAAAATTGCATGTCTGAATTGACATGCGATTTTCTCCGATCGCCGACATGGGGGGGGGGACCCCCCTGGGCGATGTGCCAGGGTGCCTGCTGAATGATGAACCGGCTAGCGGTGGGGACCGGATTTCCCACGGGCGTATGGATACGCCCTCGGTCCTTAAGGACTCGGAATGCAGGGCGTATCCATATGCCCTGTGTCCTGAAGAGGTTAAAGAAAACCCAAAAATGAAAAGATAAAGATTAATTCTGCTACACACTGTACTGAGGTAAATGAATGCAAGAATGCAAGTCTATTCTTTCTGCGGAGTCAGCAAGGAAATGCATTACCGTCTATGAGACGGCACATTTCCGAGTGGTCTTAGCGCCCGCCAGTTAGTCAAATGTGCTTAATTTCCGCACCTGTTTTTCGTGTGGATGTTCTGCACATTTTTCGCCATCTAAAGGTGCGCTGACTCATGCATATTTTCTGCTGCAGATCTGCTGCTGCAAATTTTGCTGTCCATTGAAATCAATGGGAAGCCAAATAGAAAAAGCAAATCTGCAGTAAAAATATGTGGATCGTGTGGATGTTCTGCACATTTTTCGCCATGTGCCTATTTTCTGCTGCAGATTTGCTTCAGCAGATTTTGCTGCCCACTGAAGTCAATGGACAGCAAAATCTACAGCAGCAAATTGTGCAAGTTCTCCCACTTAAAAAGATGAGAGAGACCTGTAATTTTCATCATAGGTATACCGCAACTATGAGAGACATAATGAGAAAAAAAAAAACATCAAATCACATTGTCTGATTTTTAAAGAATTTATTTGCAAATTATGGTGGAAAATAAGTATTTGGTCAATAACAAAAGTTCATCTCAATACTTTGTTATATACCCTTTGTTGGCAATGATAGAGGTCAAATGTTTTCTGTAAGTTTTCACACACTGTTGCTGGTATTCTGGACCATTCTTCCATGCAGATCTCCTCTAGAGCAGTGATGTTTTGGGACTGTCGCTGGGCAACACAGACTTTCAACTCCCTCCAAAGGTTTTCTATGGGGTTGAGATCTGGAGACTGGCTAGGCTACTCCAGGACCTTGAAATGCTTCTTATGAAGCCACTCCTACATTGCCCGGGGTGTGTGTTTGGGATCATTGTCATGCTGAAAGACCCAGCCACATTTCACCTTCAATGATGGAAGGAGGTTTCACTCGAAATCTCATGATACATGGCCCTATTTATTCCTTCTTTTACACAGATCAGTCATCCTGGTCCCTTACCAGAAAAAAAGCCCCAAAGCATTATGTTTCCACCCCCATGCTTCACAGTAGGTATGGTGTTCTTTGAATGCAACTCAGCATTCCTTCTCCTCCAAACACAATGAGTTGAGTTTTTACATTCTCCCAATTCTCTTCTGGATCATCCAAATGCTCTTTAGCAAACTTCAGACGGGCCCGAACATGTACTGGCTTAAGCAGGGAACACGTCTGGAACTGCATGATTTGAGTCCCTGGCAGCGTAGTGTGTTACTGATGGTAGCCTTTGTTACTTTGGTCCCGGCTCTCTGCAGGTCATTCACTAGGTCCCCCCATATGGTTCTGGGATATTTGCTCACTGTTCTTGTGATCATTTTGACATCACAGGATCTTGTATGTCTTCCATTTTCTAATTATTGCTCCCGCAGTTGATTTCTTCCCACCGAGCTGCTTGCCTATTGCAGATTCAGTCTTCCCAGCCTGGTGCAGGTCTACAATTTTGTTTCTGGTGTCCTTTGACAGCTCTTTGGTCTCGGCCATAGTGGAGTTTGGAGTGTGACTGTTTGAGGTTGTGGACAGGTGTCTTTTATACTGATAACCAGTTCAAACAGGAGCCATTAATACAGGTAACAAGTGGAGGACAGAGGAGAGTCTTAAAGAAGTTACAGGTCTGTGAGAGCCAGAAATCTTGCTTGTTTGTAGGTGACCAAATACTTATTTTCCACCATAATTTTCAAATAAATGTTTTGAAAATCAGACAATGTGATATTATGTTTTTTTTTTTTCTCATTATGTCTCTCATAGTTGGGAAATACCTATGATGAAAATTACAGGCCTCTCTCATCTTTTTAAGTGGGAGAACTTGCACAATTGGTGGCTGACTAAATACTTTTTTGCCCCACTGTATTGTGGTCTATATTGTGCAATCATTGTACAGGTGTATTGGGCTAAATTATAATTGTAATTAAATGTTAATATCTGATTATTGTGTAGCATGCTGCAAGATATGACTTAATAGTAGCAATAGACTTAAATGGGCACTGTCAGATCCAGAACATTTTTATATGTTGTTACTGATAAAAATTAAAGACCTTTTGTAATATGGTTGTAAAAATGTAAATATTTAATAAAGAAAACGGCTTCTGAAAATCCCACCACTAGGGGCCCGATACCTACTGGAATACTAACCAGTTCTACAGCAGCATCAGGTTTGTCCATGAGTCATGGACAAGAGATAATTCATGGACAAGGCTGCATGAGCAGACGCACCAATCACCTCCCACCACCACAAGGGAGGGACACACCCCCTTCCACCACACACCAATCACCTCCCACCACCACAAGGGAGGGACACACCCCCCTTCTTCTTCTGAGAGGATTTCTAACACTGTGAGTTAATAATAAGAGGGATTTTTACAATAAATACAGGTGATAGTGGCATAAAACGTAGATGTACATTATCAGGATTAGGTACTGAGTAACATGTTAATTTTTAATAAATTTTTTTCGGCATCTGACAGGTACACTTTTAGGTACAATTTAACTGTATAAGAAAATAATGATGATTGTCCACTGTCTATAGATATGGGACTTTCCCCTGCGGAGCACTACAGATCTTTGCGATGCCCAAGAATAACACTAATATATCTCGTTGTTGTTTAGTTCGAGTTATTTTTTAGCTGTTCAGATGTAGATTCTTAGGGTTTTAGGCTTTTAGGGTATGTTAACATGCGGCAGATATGCTGTGAATCAGTTACAGAAAATCTTAAGCAGAAAATCAGTGTTTCTGCACCAAAACAAAAAAAAGGTTTCAGATCAGTTACAGATTTATGTTTAAGAGTACCTGTCATCAAACCACATTTTCAGATTATATTCCTAACTACTCCTAACACCCCTCCTGCCTTTCTGAGCTTTAAAAAGCTGTGTATCATACCTTTCCCCTTGCTCACATTGGGTGAGCTCCTAGCAGGAGAAAGTGGGCGTTCCCCAGCAGGCGCAACAACACTAAATCCTGTGAGAGCTGTGCCTCGCCATGCCCTGCATGCACTTCCTGAGTTTGGTCTCCTGCCAGGCCGGGAGGAGACCAAACTAACTGTTTGACTTGCTGCCGGGAGAGAACAGAGCTACCTAGTGGCCAATTTTTTTTCAATCCCATTAAAACATATAAAGGTTGAGAATTTTAACAGCAAGTAAATATGATTAATTACATAAGGAACAATATATTAAAAGTTTAGTTTGGTGACAGGTACTCTTTAACAAAGGCTAAAACATTTTAATACTGTTTGGGCTATTGTAGTCCAGTACAAAATATGTGACCCCATAAGATTTAAATCAGTATTTTACTTTTTAAAACCACCTCTGCATTTATAATATTGATAGTTCACTGTGAAGTAATAAAACTCTGAGAGCCGCATTTTGTTTCCAGAATTGAGCACGATAACACAGGGATGAATGCCGGCTGGTACCTTGACCGCGTGATTGTCACCGACATGAACAGACCTCATCTGCGCTTCTACTTCCCATGTAACAATTGGCTGAGCAAGGAAGATGGTGATGGGCTGTATGTCCGAGATCTGCTGGGAAGTCTTAACCCCATGGATGTGCCTAAAGGTAAGCACATTGACCAACTGGCCCCTAGAAAACTTACAAAAAAGGCCAAACCCTCTGATTTTGCTGCAATTGGCTATCTTAGGCTGGGTTCACTTCGGTGTTTTTCATTTCTGTTACCCATTTCCGTTACCAAATTCCTATAGAGTTTGAGAAATGAAAATAAAAATGAAGGTAACGGATTCCATTGATTTCAAGAGGCTTTTTAAAAAAACCTCAGTTGTACTCAGTTTTCATCAGTTATGCCTAATTTCTAACAGGAAATTATACCGTGCATGCAGTATTCCCCCCCCCCCCCTTTTAAAAAACGGATATTCTAAAGTACGTTAGTAATTTAACATTGAAGTCGTATATAGTGACGGAAACAATCTCTGTTAGCCTCTGTTATTTTTACATCTGTTATTGCTACTGAGCATGCTCAGAAAAAAGCAGAAAGGAAATGGTGAAAATATAACTGACATTTACGGTGACAAACAGATGTTCTAACAGATAATTACAGATGTTAATGGTCCATTATTTTATATTTAGCTTAACAAAAATCTTTTAACCGGTTGCCATCTAAGGATGAGCCGGCTCGTCCTGAGATGGCAAGTGGTGTATGACACGGGCATGAGCCTGCGTCATACCGGCCGGCCCCCAGCTGACTCCTGTAGCTGGGGGCCGGCGTTAATAGCCCACATGCGACGATCCCCGCGGCTGGCTATTAACCCTTTAGATGGCTGCTTCCCTGCGATCTATCCCTGGTGGTCCAGTGGGGGGGGGGGGGGGGGATGGGGGCGATCCACTTCTGAGGTAGGGCTTACCTCTACTTCCGTGCCGACTGCTGCGCTGTGAATGATAAAGCTTTATCAATCGACCGCAGAGCACACAGATCAGTGTGGTTCTATAGAACCATATTGATCTGTATGAGGAATCTAATGATTCCTCCTAAGAGTCCCCTAAGGGGACTTAAACTGTAAAAGAAAAAGTTAAATAAAAAGTTTAAAAAACACCCATTTAATGCCCCTTCCTTAAAAGTTTAAATCACCCCCCTTTTCCCAAATTCCATATAAAAAATATGTGACCATAATAAAAATAAACATATTAGGTATCGCCGCATGCGAAAATGTCCGAACTATAAAAATATATTGTTAATGAAACTGCACGGTCAATAGCGTATGCGCCCAAAAATTTCAAAATAGTGTATTTTTGGTCACTTTTTATATCATGAAAAAATGAATAAAAAGCGATCAAAAAGTCCGATCAATACGAAAATGGTACCGCTAAAAACTTCAGATCATGATGCAGAAAATGAGCCCTCATACCGCCCCATAAGCAGAAAAATAAAAAAGTTATAGGGGTCAGAAGATGACAATTTTAAACATATAAATTTTCGTGCATGTAGTTATGATTTTTTCCAGAAGTACGACAAAATCAAATCTATATAAGTAGGGTATCATTTTCATCGTATGGACCTACAGAATAAAGAGAAGGTGTCATTTTTACCGAAAAATTTACTGTATAGAAGCCCCCCAAAATTACAAAATTGTGTTTTTTCTTCGATTTTGTCGCACAATGATTTTTTTTTTTTACTGCAGATTTTTTAGCAAAATGACTGATGTCATTACAAAGTAGAATTGGAAAAATAAGCCATTATATGGATTTTTAGGTGCAAAATTGAAAGAGTTATTATTTTTTAAAAGGTAAGGAGGAAAAAACGAAAGTACAAAAACGGAAATACGCTCGGTCCTTAAAGCGTATTTTTTTTTAAATGAACTGGTGCCAGAAAGTTAAACAGATTTGTGAATTATTTCTATAAAAAAATCTTAATCCTTTCAGTACTTTTTAGCAGCTGTTTGCTACAGAGGAAAATCTTTATTTTTTTAAAAATTTTTTTGTGTTGTCCACAGTGCTCTCTGCTGACATCTGATGCCCGTATCAGGAATTGTCCAGAGCAAGAGAAAATCCCCATAGCAATCGTATGCTGCTCTGGACAGTTCCTGACACGGACAAAGGTGTCAACAGAGAGCACTGTGGTCAAGACAAAAAAGAAATTCAAAAAGTAAAGAATTTCCTCTGTAGTATATAGCAGCTAATAAGTATTGGAAGGGTAAAGATTTTTTAATAGAAGTAATTTACAAACCTGTTTAACTTTCTGGCACCAGTTGATAAAAGAATGCTTTCCTCTGAAGTACCCCTTTAAGGACCAAGGGCATACCTGTACGCTGATCAGGGCGTGATCGTTCCCAGCACCGGCTGCAGTGGTTGTGACACAGGAGGTAGCAGAGACGGTACAAGAAAGCGCCGGAGATCGTTGGTAAGTGGCCTTTGGCTGTCAGAGCATGCTGGGAGTTGTAGTTTTGCAACATCTGGAGGGCCATAGCTTCATATGTATATATCACGGAGTCGGATACGTATATGAAAAATTTTTAAATCTAAAAGTCATTATAAAATGTACAAACATATACACAGTAAATATATGAATATATATGCCACCACCACACTACACATATAGTAAACCACTATAAAATGTACATACATATACACAGTAAATATATGAATATATATGCCACCACCACACTACACATATAGTAAACCACTATAAAATGTAAATATATGAATATATATATGCTACTACCACACTAAAAATATAGTAAACCACTATAAAATGTACATATATATATACACAGTAAATACCGTATATGAATATATATGCCACCACCACACTACACATATAGTAAACCACTATAAAATGTACATACATATACACAATAA
This sequence comes from Hyla sarda, assembly GCF_029499605.1. NCBI lineage: Eukaryota > Metazoa > Chordata > Amphibia > Anura > Hylidae > Hyla > Hyla sarda. The sequence goes on along the minus strand of NC_079189.1, from coordinate 569,486,972 downwards.
ATATATGAATATATATGCCACCACCACACTACACATATAATAAACCACTTTAAAATGTACATACATATACACAGTAAATATATGAATATATATGCCACCACCACACTACACATATAGTAAACCACTATAAAATGTAAATATATGAATATATATGCTACTACCACACTAAAAATATAGTAAACCACTATAAAATGTACATATATATATACACAGTAAATACCGTATATGAATATATATGCCACCACCACACTACACATATAGTAAACCACTATAAAATGTACATACATATACACAATAAATATATGAATATATATGCCACCACCACACTACACATATAGTAAACCACTATAAAATGTACATACATATACACAGTAAATATATGAATATATATGCCACCACCACACTACACATATAGTAAACCACTATAAAATGTAAATATATGAATATATATGCCACCACCACACTAAAAATATAGTAAACCACTATAAAATGTACATATATATATACACAGTAAATACCGTATATGAATATATATGCCACCACCACACTACACATATAGTAAACCACTATAAAATGTACATACATATACACAATAAATATATGAATATATATGCCACCACCACACTACACATATAATAAACCACTATAAAATGTACATACATATACACAGTAAATATATGAATATATATGCCACCACCACACTACACATATAGTAAACCACTATAAAATGTACATACATATACACAGTAAATATATGAATATATATGCCACCACCACACTACACATATAGTAAACCACTATAAAATGTACATACATATACACAGTAAATATGAATATATATGCCACTACCACACTACACATATAATAAACCACTATAAAATGTACATACATATACACAGTAAATATATGAATATATATGCCACCACCACACTACATATATAGTAAACCACTATAAAATGTACATACATATACACAGTAAATATATGAATATATATGCCACCACCACACTACACATATAGTAAACCACTATAAAATGTACATATATATACACAGTAAATATATGAATATATATGCCACCACCACACTACACATATAGTAAACCACTATAAAATGTACATATATATACACAGTAAATATATGAATATATATGCCACCACTACACTACACATATAGTAAACCACTATAAAATGTACATATATATACACAGTAAATATATGAATATATATGCCACCACCACACTACACATAAAGTAAACCACTATAAAATGTACATACATATACACAGTAAATATATGAATATATATGCCACCACCACACTACACATATAGTAAACCACTATAAAATGTAAATATATGAATATATATGCTACTACCAGACTAAAAATATAGTAAACCACTATAAAATGTACATATATATATACACAGTAAATACCGTATATGAATATATATGCCACCACCACACTACACATATAGTAAACCACTATAAAATGTACATACATATACACAGTAAATATATGAATATATATGCCACCACCACACTACACATATAATAAACCACTATAAAATGTACATACATATACACAGTAAATATATGAATATATATGCCACCACCACACTACACATATAGTAAACCACTATAAAATGTACATACATATACACAGTAAATATATGAATATATATGCCACTACCACACTACACATATAATAAACCACTATAAAATGTACATACATATACACAGTAAATATATGAATATATATGCCACCACCACACTACACATATAGTAAACCACTATAAAATGTACATACATATACACAGTAAATATATGAATATATATGCCACCACCACACTACACATATAGTAAACCACAATAAAATGTACATACATATACACAGTAAATATATGAATATATATGCCACCACCACACTACACATATAGTAAACCACTATAAAATGTACATACATATACACAATAAATATATGAATATATATGCCACCACCACACTACACATATAGTAAACCACTATAAAATGTACATACATATACACAGTAAATATATGAATATATATGCCACTACCACACTACACATATAATAAACCACTATAAAATGTACATACATATACACAGTAAATATATGAATATATATGCCACCACCACACTACACATATAGTAAACCACTATAAAATGTACATACATATACACAGTAAATATATGAATATATATGCCACCACCACACTACACATATAGTAAACCACAATAAAATGTACATACATATACACAGTAAATATATGAATATATATGCCACCACCACACTACACATATAGTAAACCACTATAAAATGTACATACATATACACAATAAATATATGAATATATATGCCACCACCACACTACACATATAGTAAACCACTATAAAATGTACATACATATACACAGTAAATATATGAATATATATGCCACCACCACACTACACATATAGTAAACCACTATAAAATGTACATACATATACACAGTAAATATATGAATATATATGCCACCACCACACTACATATATAGTAAACCACTATAAAATGTACATACATATACACAGTAAATATATGAATATATATGCCACCACCACACTACACTTATAGTAAACCACTATAAAATGTACATATATGCTGCTGCTACACTACACATATAGTAAACCAAGTATACTGGGAAAATACAGTGCAAGAGTCCCACCTCAGTAGCTCACCAATCCCCCTACTCAAATTGTTTATTTGTTTACTGTAGTTGGGTGGTAGTCATATGCAAGATGATTGGTGGGCTACTGAGTGAGGTGGGACTCTTGCACTGTATTTACCCTGAATACTATATATATGTATAGTGCGGTGGTATAGCTGTACATTTTATAGTGATTTTTTTAAAACATTATTTCTGTATCCAGCTCTGTGATATATACACACTAAGCACAGCCCAGGGGGCGCAGAGCACAGTAAGTGAAGAAACACAGCGCTCAGTGAGGGTTACAGAGGAAATGAAGGGAGAAAGAAAGGAGGAACAGAGGCTAATAATACAGGACCATCTACTACACGAAGGGTATGTTCACACTACGTAACTCTCGCGGAATTCCGCGAACGGAATTACGTGCTGTGAACATAAACATCAGTGTGAATGGGTTTCCCCGAGACCCGTTCACACTGCGGAATTTCAGCGGCGGACAATTCGCTGCTGAAATTGTTCCGCGCAAAGAAAGAACATGTTCATTCTTTGCGCAGTCCACGAACACTGCTGAGCAGTCAATGGTGAGGGCACAGTGCCGCGCGGTCCTACCGCCGAAGTATTGCGGCAGCCGCCAGAATGGAATCTCTGCTAGCGGAATTCTGCTCGCGGAGATTCCGTTCATAATCCGTAGTCTGAACATACCCTTACCCTCCCTGAGGAGTGAGGAGGAGGATAGCTGACATGCTGTATACATGGTGACAGGACTTCCTTCTATACTTGGAGTTTCCCGTCACACAATGCTGATCACATGATGCAGGGGCGGAGCAGCTGCTGAGCTTGTTCTGTGCTCAGGACTCTCCCCTGCGTTCCCAGGATCAGCTGTCATTCTCTTAGCTGCCAATCTCTGCATGTTTCTAGGTCCTGTCCTAATGACAGCCAGGAGTAGTGGCCTCCACTACTAAACTAAGTGCAGGAGCGGGATAGGGGCAGCAGCACTGCCGAGAGATAAACAGATTTGTAAATTACTTCCAATAAAAAATCTTAATCCCTTCTGTACTTGTTGTATGCTACCAAGAAGTTATTTTCTTTTTGAATTTCCTTTCTGTCTGACCACAGTGCTCTCTGCTGACACCTCTGTCTGTGTCAGGAACTGTCCAGAGCAGGATAGGTTTGCTATGAGGATTTGCTCCTACTCTGGACAGTTCCTAAAATGGACAGAAGTGTCAGCAGAGAGCACTGTGGTCAGACAGAAAGGAAATTCAAAAAGAAAATAACTTCCTGTGAAGCATACAACAGCTGATAAGTACAGGAAGGATTAAGATTTTTTAATAGAAGTAATTTACAAATCTGTTTAACTTTCCGGCACCAGTTAATTAAAAAAAGAAGTTGTACAGGGGAGTCCCCCTTTAAGAGAAATCATTAGCAGGCAGGACAGGAGGCATTACGGCTCTGCACACAGTTTACTTTCTGTCTGCTCCAGACACACTGCTCCACTGTGAGATGAGTGGTCTGAACGAGATGTCACATGATCTGTGACGTTTCGTACTTTCAGCTCTGCACAGTGGGAGCTGAAAAGACGAAACATTGTTAGATGCAGAGAAGACAATAGCCCCTGTCACATGACACCAGGGCCCGTGCAAGGATTTCTGCCTACACAAGGGAAGCTCCCCTGCCTCAAGACACCAGCCCGCTAGCTGTTGCAACTACAACTCCCAGCATGTCCTCACTCTAAGGGCAAGCTGGGAGTTGTAGTCTTGCAACAGCTAGCGGATGGCGCTGGCTAGCTGTTGCAAGCCTACAACTCCCATCAGCAGAAATTGCACAGAAAAGCTGGGTGACAATTTCTCACCTAAATCTCTCATGCTCCTGAATGGCATATCTGCTTATAATAGCTCTGCTTTGACTAAAAGTTACAGGCAAATCTTTCTATAATAGTAGTTGTGCTACTATGCCATTCAGGAACACAAAAAAGCTAGGTGACAATTTCTCACCTAGCTTTTTCATGTACCTGGATGGCATATGTCTAATATTTCACTACATGCAGGTCGGTACCTTTTTGGGGCAGACTCTGGATCAGGCGGACCGAATGACCGCGTACGGCACTTCAGGCAGCCACAGTAATATTTCAGCCCCGGCCCCCTGACACAGCTGTGCTGCCGACAATACCAATAATACCGGAATACCAAGAATGCACCTATATAAGGGACACATATTACCGCCACACAAGTACCATTACACCACAAAGCAAATAGTGACTGGATAATACCACTATACTGTTATTACAAACCAAGATTCCCCATGTACCCCGCCCCCAATACAGTGACCATATAGAGGTATATACCAGCTGTATACAGGATCTGTATACCATATAAGTGATTATACACAGGACCATATATTCGTATATACCAGCTGTACACAGGATCTGTATACCATATAAGTGATTATACACAGCACCATATAGATGTATATACCAGCTGTACACAGGATCTGTATACCATATACGTGATTATACACAGCACCATATAGATGTATATACCAGCTGTATAAAGATCTGTATACCATATTTGTGATTACAAATGTTACAAATGTGTTAATGTGAGCATAGCCTTATCTGTATGGGGGCCTTCTAACTGTTGTGTTTATGGGAGATATTAATAAAAAACAAAACAACTACTAGAGCTCTGAGTTCTGCAGGGGTGGGGCCAGTTCTGACTTTGATATTGGGCCTTAGTATGAAGACACTTTGGGGGAGATTTATCAAAACCTGTCCAGAGGAAAAGTTGCCAGGTTGCCCATAGCAACCAATCAGATCACTTCTTTCATTTTTAACAAAGTCTCTGCAAAATGAAAGAAGCGATCTGATTCGTTGCTATGGGCAACTGGGCAATGTTTCCTTTACACAGGTTTTGATAAATCTCCCCCTTTAAGATCTAAAGAGCATGGATTGAAAACAAAGCTAATTCTTAAAATTGTTCTAATAATAAATAAGTTTGGCACATATGAAGACTCATCACTTCTAATTCTATTTTCTGTCTCTGTTTTTCAGTGAACAAATATATTGCTCGTGTGTTTACTGGCTCAGCCAACGGCAGTGGCACAGATGCCGATGTGTTCCTGAATATTTTTGGTGAAAAAGGAGACACAGGTGCAGTAAATGATCATTTCATTGACTTTAAATGATGTCCTTACATTGAAGTTCAAGCTGTTAGTAGCTAGAACCAACCAATACGTGATTTTCTGGCTTTATGGCTCTTTCAGATTTGTGTTAGGGGAGCTGTTTGTACCCTAAAACTATAGAAAGAAGAAGTGGTAGTCTATTAAGTAGGCCATAACAGATTAAGTTATTTAAAGCAGTTATTTAAAGGGTAAGTCCACTTTTCATTAACAATTTATAGCTAATTTTGGATATAATGCACATGACAATTGCAGTCATTTTATTACTTATCTTGCACCACCTATCCTCACAGTATGCATTATACTCCAGACTAGCTACATGTAGTGTTGTGCTTGTTTTTATTGCAAACAGTCAGCAAGCATGTCAAGGACGCCTATAACAACTTAGCTGAGCTCCTATGATCCAGGAGGAGGCAGTTTGTTCTCTGAAATTGGTGTAATGATGAAGTTTCCAAGAATGCACATTACCAATGCAAGGTCTTTTCAGAGCTGCACATACACTGTGTACATACGTTACATTACTTACCCTGTACTGATCCTGAGTTATATCCTGTATTATACTCCAGAGCTGTACTCACTATTCTGCTGGTGGAGTCACTGTGTACATACGTTACATTACTTACCCTGTACTGATCCTGAGTTATATCCTGTATTATACTCCAGAGCTGTACTCACTATTCTGCTGGTGGAGTCGCTGTGTACATACGTTACATTACTTACCCTGTACTGATCCTGAGTTATATCCTGTATTATACTCCAGAGCTGTACTCACTATTCTGCTGGTGAGGTCACTGTGTACATACGTTACATTACTTACCCTGTACTGATCCTGAGTGATATCCTGTATTATACTCCAGAGCTGTACTCACTATTCTGCTGGTGGGGTCACTGTGTACATACATTACATTACTTATCCTGTACTGATCCTGAGTTATATCCTGTATTATACTCCAGAGCTGTACTCACTATTCTGCTGGTGAGATCACTGTGTACATATATTATTACTTATCCTGTACTGATACTGAGTTATATCCTGTATTAGGGTTCATTCACACAACATTTGTACATACGGGTGCCGGATCCGGCGGGGGATGGGCAAACCGGGCGCTCCCGTACCCTGGCCGGATCAGCCCGTGACTCCATTTACTTTAATGACCCGACCGGAGTCAAACGGTGACTCCGGTCAGCTCAGTTTTTACCCGTATGCGGTTTTGGACCGGACCTAAAACCGTAGTAAAGTGGTGTGAATGCACCCTTATACTCCAGAGCTGTACTCACTATTCTGCTGGTGGGGCACTGTGTAAACACATTACATTACTTATTATGTACTGATCTAGAGTTAGATCCTGTATTAGGCTGGGTTCACACTACGTTTTGTCCCATACGGGAGCGCATACGGCAGGGGGGAGCTAAAATCTCGCGCTCCCGTATGTGACCGTATGCGCTCCCGTATGCCATTCATTTCAATGAGCCGACCAGAGTGAAACGTTCGGTCCGGTCGGCTCATTTTTGCGCCGTATGCGCTTTTACAACCGGACCTAAAACCGTGGTTGACCACAGTTTTAGGTCCGGTTGTAAAAGCGCATACGGCGCAAAAATGAGCCGACCGGACCGAACGTTTCACTCCGGTCGGCTCATTGAAATGAATGGCATACGGGAGCGCATACGGTCACATACGGGAGCGCAAGATTTTAGCTCCCCCCTGCCGTATGCGCTCCCGTATGGGACAAAACGTAGTGTGAACCCAGCCTTATACATAATGCCAGCTGCTACTTAAAGAAAATCTGTCATCAGTTTCACCTGCGCTAACCTGCCGGTACAGACAGGTAGTGCAGGTGACACTGATGACGATACTTGGTCCCGTTCCATGCTCTGGTCCTCCTGCAATCTTCTGCCATATCTTCTGCTCCGGGCCAACTTGGAGCATGGGTGGAGCCTAGTGACGTCACCTAGTGGCGTCTAGAAGCTCTGCCCGTGCTCCAAGATGGCCCCGGAATCGAAGATACCGAAGAAGATATCGGGATAACCAAAGCAAGTAACGGGACCAGGTAAGTATAGTTATCAACAGTGTCACCTGCACTACCTGTCTGTACCAACAGGTTAGGGCAGATGATACTGATGACAGATTTCCTTTAATTGTCAGTTTTTCTTCTTCCACCTTCACTTTGTAGTTTTGTAAGATCATTTTCTAAGCTCTGTTCCTCATGTACAAATGCTGCAATGAATAATATCACGATTTAGTGGGCATAATTAAGTGGTCTCCCATGTGATACACATACTTTGGTGCTAATATTTGCCATTTAATTCCATCCTTGCAGGAGAGAGAAGATTGGACAATGATAAAAACAACTTTGAAAAGGGATCGGAAGATAAATTCACCATCGATGCACCAAATTTAGGAAAAATTCGAAAAATCACAATTGGTCACAACAACAAAGGAGGGTCGGCTGGATGGTTCCTAGAAAAGGTTTGTAAAAGAGGAAGGCCTAAGAATTTTTTCCTTTTTTTTTTTTAAATGGTTATTTATATATTTATTTGCACATATAATTCTATTTGGCCTATTACATGGATGGATACATCTTTGCATACTTGGACAATGTAAAGTTCTGGTCCAACTCAGGTATGAAAATAATGTATTATAAATTATAAATAAGCTTTCTGGGCAAAAAGTAATGAAATTAGTTGAGTACTTTGTGTTCTCTAAATCTGAAACCTGACAGGTCATAATTAATTGTTGTTTTTTTAACATATAATAATGTATAATTGTATTTGCTCCTTGTCTCGCAGCCCCTGTCATTAAAGGGGTAGTCCAGTGGTGAAAAACTTATCCCCTATCCTAAGGATAGGGGATAAGTTTGAGATCGCGGGGGGTGCGACCTCTGGGGCCCCCTGCGATCTCTCTGTACGGGGCCCCGGCTCTCCGCCGAGATAGCGGGTGTCGACCCCCGCACGAGGCGGCGTCCGACACGCCCCCTCAATACATCTCAATGGCAGAGCCGGAGATTGCCGAAGGCAGCGCTTCAGCTCTGCCCTAGAGTTGTATTGAGGGGGCGTGTCGGCCGCCGCTTCGTGCGGAGGTCGACACGCCCCCTTCCCGCGGGTTGTCGGGGCTCCGTACAGGAGATCGCGGGGGGCCCCAGGGGTCGGACCCCCCGCGATCTGCAACTTATCCCCTATCCTTAAGATAGGGGATAAGTTGTAAACCACTGAATCACCACTGGACTACTCCTTTAACCTACAAATAAAACATACAGGGAGAATTGTATTTTCTTATTTTATTTTACAGCTTTATTATTTTATCTATCTATGTAAAAAAAATAAAAAAAATAATAACACACACACATATATATATATATATATATATATATATATATAAAAATAGGACAGTAGTACATACACAATATCGTAATGGCACTTGATTTTGCTCAAATATGATTATAATTTAAAATGTAACATCTGATTATGTATTGTAACATCTAGAACACTGCAAGATGTTTCATAGAAGTAGCAAAAAATTAAAGGGGTATTCCAGGAAAAAAAAACTTTTTTTATATATCAACTGGCTCCAGAAAGTTAAACAATTTGTACATTACTTCTATTAAAAACTCTTAATCCGTCCAGTACTTATCAGCTGCTGAAGTTTAGTTGTTATTTCTGTCTAACTGCTTTCTGATGACACCTGTCTCGGGAGCTGTTTAGAGTAGGAGCGAATCTTCATAACAAACCTCTTATGCTCCGGACAGTTCCTGAGACAGACAGAGGTATCAGCAGAGACCACAAGAGCACAAGTAATTTACAAATCAGAAATCTTTCTGGAGCCAGTTGATCTAAAAAAAAGTTTTTCCCTGGAATACCCCTTTAAATCATACATGTCATTTAAGGTGACTTTCAGGATGAGCTGTCCTGTGTGTATATGAAGAGCAGCTCTCTTTCTGCACATTAAATAACTTGTATATGGTATTTTTCAGCAGATTTCTGCTCTGCATACTTCATCTATAATTTGCAGTTCTCCAAGAGCTGGTGATGGAGCTTTCTTCTCCCCCCTCCATAGACTTGTATTATTTGTCTTGCAGACACAGGTCAAAACCTGTCCAGAGGTAATTGTTGCCCAGTTGCCCATAGCAACCAATCAACTTGCGTCTTTCCTTTTTAACAAGGCCTCTGCAAAATGAAAGAATCGATCTGATTGGTTGCTATGGGCAACTGGGTAACTTTTCCTTTACACAGGTTTTGATAAATCTCCCCCAAAGTTCTGAGCTGAGTATCTGGTTACCAGAGAAGAAGATTTGAGCAGCAGGAGGGAGGAGGGGTGGAGGGAAAAGTTAAAGGGGTATTCCAGGAAAAAAACTTTTTTTTATATATATATATCAACTGGCTCCAGAAAGTTAAACAGATTTGTAAATTACGTCTATTAAAAAATCTTAATCCTTTCAGTATTTATGAGCTTCTGAGTTTAAGGTTTTTCTTTTCTGTCTAAATCCTCTCAGATTTTTCCTGGAATACCCCTTTAAGTAACAGGAGAAATACGTTTTTTGTGTCTAATAAGATATATTAGAAAGTTTTTATGTTCACTGGTACTATGATATTCACTTGATTTATGTAATGTTTGTTCAAATGACAAGGCCTATAAATTAGAATCACAATTATAATTTATATATTTAATTAACACTTATTTATGCTGTCATTTAAGGGTTTTCTTATGATTCCCTCAACTGTTCAGATGTAGGTGTTTGGTTAAAAGAGGAGTAAAAGTATATTTTAATTCTGTAGCAAACAAACCAAATTATGTGACCCCATTAATCTTATTTCTCTATTGTCTACCTATGGTGCTGGGTGTTGGTACACTGGTATCGCCTAAAACTGACATTTGTAAATATACTAGGAAATTGCAGTAAAAAAAATGTAAAAAAAAAATGTAAAAAAAGGTTAAGGGGTTCTCTGGAGAACTTCTCTCTTTTCCAACTCAAATGGTGCCAGAAAGTTACGTAGATTTGTAAATTACTTCTGTTTTAAAAATGTAAGCCCTTCAGTCTTTATCAGCTGCTGTATACTACAGAGGAAGTTGTATACAGTAGTTCTTTCCGTTCTGACCACAGTGCTCTCTGCTGCCACCTATGTCCATGTCAGAAACTGTTCAGAGTAGAAACAAATCCCCATAGCCAAACCTCTTCTGCTTTCCACAGTTCCTGACATGGACAGAGGTGTCAGCAGAGAGCACTTCCTGTGAACACAACAGTTCAGTGTGAGCAGCGTGCGGGTGTGTCCCTTGTTGAGCTCCACAAACTTCCAGCAGATCAGACCAGAGCAGGTGATCCATCTGCCTTCCCAGGAGTGTGTCAGGCTCCTGGGGAGAGCCTCCCTGCATGGAGCCCCGGGCCTCCACCTCCCGTTCTTCAAGGCTGGCGGGGGGTGGAGAGCAAACAGCAACAGCCATTCCGGCCCGGGGGAGAAGATCTGGCAGAGTCTGCAGTAATGCAGGCTCTGCTCCCCCGGCAACGGGTGCAAGCCAGAAATCTGGTGGAAGGAAGGCACGGAGGAAAAGCTTGGAAATGTGGGCTGAGAGAGGGCCCAAGGAATCGAGCGCAATATACTGCTCCCGCATGGCCGCACGGTTTGCGGAATATGACCAGTGTGGCAAGGAGATGAGGATGGCCAGAGAGGATCTTCGTGTTGCTCAGAACCTGGCGAACACAGCATCCAAAAAGAATAGGCCAGAGCTGAAAAAGAGGATTACGGCTCTGAAGAGTGAGATTGCAAAGCTGGACGAGAGGAGAGCAGAGATACTTGAGGGGAGCGGTCTCTTAAAGGAGAAGCTGGTGAATGGAGACCGGTTTGCCGCCATGAAATCCCCAGGTAAGGAGGAGGTGGATGATGGGGAGAGTAGTGGCGGTGAAGAAAGTGAGGATGGTGGTGAAGGTGTAAAGGAGGTGGAAGAAAATTCACAAGTGGTGGAGATGGATGCTGTTCCTGTAGCTACTCCCTGTGACACCCAAGACAGCTACATCGAGCCAGCACAGGTGGCACTACCATCAAGTGATAGTGAGGAGGATGATGTGGAGAGTGCGGCTGGGGGTCTATTAAGGGCGATTGTTATGCAGGAGTCCCCAGCCCACCTCCAGAACTTTACCTTTGGAGACGACCAGTGTGAGGATGTGGTGGTGAAACGTAAGGCAAAGTAACAAAAGACCCAGGAAACAGTGCAGTACGTGTTTGTTCCTTTCCAGCAGTCTGGGCCAGCTGCAAAGCTGGTTCAGGCTGCTGGGTCCCCCAGACTGCCAGACTCTGTTTCTGTGGTGGAACGGAGCCAGCATAGGGGATACAGCATGGCGTCAGAAAAGGCTGCGGACGCAATAGATATGAAGCCCACCCATCTTGCCGGTAGGGAGGGGCAGGATGGGCTCATGGTGGGCAGTGGCGGGGTAAGCTATGCTGCCATGTGCTCGGGGGGCGGTTCCCCGAGTGCTGTGGGCATTACCTGCACTGCGGGGCACTTCCCTGTGAGGGGGGGGGAGTGTCCGGGTGCCGGTGGAGGAGAGTGGTAGGTCTGTGTGCTCGGGGGGCGGTCCTCCAAGTACTGTGTATTCTGTGGGCACTGCGGGGCACTCCTCTGTGAGGGGGGGGAGTGTCCGGGCGCCGGCATCATCCACAGAGCCCGTGCAGTCGGGCAAAGCAGGTGCTGGCACTGTGGGAGGAGCTGGGGTGTGCCCGGAGATGCAGCTCCAGACTCCGGAAGTGACTTTAGCCAAGGAGAAGGAACTATTAGCATCGACCCCGGCAGCTAAGCCAGAAAAGAAAAGTGTAATAAAACCTGCAACACTACAAGTCCCAGCCAGCCCAGAATCTGTTAGTCAGCATAAGAGTGCAGGATGTGAGAATGAGTGTGGAAGTGTTGTGGAAAAGAGGAGTGTCAGTGGAGTGAAGGATGGTGGGAGTAGTTGTGGTATGAATGGGAGGTCTGGTATGGATGGAAATAAAGATGGGAGTAGTGGTGTGAGTGGTTATGCTGATGGTTCTGGTTCTGGGTCTGGCCCGGCTGCCCCCCCGGCGGTGACTGCTCCTAGGAGCTATGCTAATGTCACTGCCAGGGGTTCAGGGGGGTCCTCGTCTCCGTCCGGCCCTGGGGGCCATTTGCAACAGCGCCTCCTGGAGGCTCTACGCAGGGGTGACAGGTCGATCCAGGTAGAGGGAAGGGGTGAGGTCGACCTGTCTTTCTGGATAGAGAGGCATGGTTTGGGGGCTTTCCGAGAGAGGAATGGGAGGGTGGTCTGGTCCCTCCCGACATCCGGACAGGACAATAACCGTAGGAATGTGGTCCGTCTGATTTGGAGGGGCGAGGATGCGTGCCCACCTCGCGCAAAAGTGGTTGAGCTCCTCCTGCAGATGGAATTCAGGGCGAGTGACATCTTTGCTCTGATTCACCCCTATGGTTCGTCTGAGTTTGACGTCAGTTTCGTTCGGCCGGAGGGTCTTGAACTCTTCTGGTCGAACTACGAAGTGGCGAAGAACGAGCCCGGCTGGCGGGATTTCGCCGTAAAGGCGATTTCCCGTCAGAACTCTGTCAAGAAAGTGACCGTTTTGACCCGTAACGAGTCACTTTCTTGTTATGACATCATGACCTGGCTCGGACGGTATGGGGATGTGACGGACATGCCCAAGAAAAACTTTGATGAGCACGGGATCTGGTCCGGGGCCTGGACGTTTTCCGTCAAACTCAAGCGTTCAGGGAGTACAGTTGCCCACATTCCGTCAGCTGCCTTCCTTGGACGTGAAAGGATCCAGGTCCAGGCCATAAGGTCTGTCACAGGTGTGGCAGCCCCACCCACTTTAGCGCAGCCTGTACTGTGCAGGTCTGCGCTTTGTGTGGTGGGGTGGGTCATCTGGCCGCATCCTGTCGGCAGATCCGGTGCCACCTGTGTGGTGTCCTCGGACACCCTTTCAGCCGTTGTCCTAGCGCCTTCGCCCGTGCAGCGGCCGCTCCGGCTGAGGAGAGCTGTGAAGTTGCCTCGGCTGGGGAGGGCACGGGCAGGGATGGGGGCGCAACAGGGCTAGTGAGGAGGAAAAAGGGCCCCGCCAAACTAAGGCGGGAGGAAAATCGGAGGAGGAGTAGGGAGCTGGAGAGTGCCCAGGTGGTGGGGGTAGCTCCAGCCCCTGCTCCAGAAGCTGGCCCTGTAACCACTGAAGCCCTGGAGGAGGACGTGCTGGATGAGGAGGTCAGGAAGCTGCGCAAAGAGGAGGGCAATATGGCCGACACTTCCGATTCCTCCCACTATGAAAGTGTGGATGAGGAGAGTGGAGAGAGGCCTAAAAAGAGAGACAAGGGCAAAAGGAAAGGGAGAAAGAAGAGGTCAGAGCCCTCTGTTCCCTGTACTACGGGCCAGATCCAAAACGGAAGCCTGATTGCCCCCCCTCTGATTGACCTGTCAAACCGGTACCTCGTCCTCGATACCATCTCCTCCCCCTCCTTGGAGGGTGAAGGTGAGGGCGGGGTGCCTAGGGAGAAGGAGCCTCTGGGGGGAACTGGGCCCTTTCCTATTGAGGCTCCTTCCTTGGAGGGCAGGGCTAGACCGGGGCCGGACGTAGACGGGGATCAAATGGACCAAACTGAATCAAAAAAAAGAACTAAGAGTGGTCCTGCCCTCTCATCTTTTTCAGGGGATGAGGGGGCTAAAAAGAAGGGAAAGAAAAAGTAAAGGGTGTGGCCGTCTAATTTAATCACCCTATATGGCGGCACTCACCCCATTGACGCTGGCATCTATTAATTGTGCCAGCATAAAATCTGATACGGCTAGATTCGCAGCCTTTGATTTTCTCGGCCGTGTTGAAGCCGACATTTTCTTTTTACAGGAGACCAGGTTGTCAGATCTAGCCTCTCTGGTAAAAGCCAGAAGAGAGTGGAGGCGCGGTCCCTCCCACTGGTCTCTTGCGGCTGAGCCGTATAGTGGGGTGGCGGTCCTTTTTACCGCTCCTGTTGAATGCCGACGGGTTATTGAATTAGAAATGGGGAGGTGCCTGATCTTAGATGTCTTCATGAAGGGACAAGAGCTCCGGCTCATTAACATCTACGCCCCGCAAACTAAGCGGGGCCGTAAAGATCTCTTTATGAGGATTAAGCCCTTTCTTTTTACGAGTCGGCAAGTGATCTTTGGAGGGGACTTCAATAATGTCACGAGGTCCCAAGATCGGAGAGGCTCCAATGGTCCGCTGACTTGTGATAGTGTGGCACTGATTAGCATAACTAGAGAAGCTCGCCTAGAGGACGCCCACATCCGGAGCCCCTCGGGCCACGCGGGTTTCACCTATCATCAAGGTAGTCGCAGGTCTAGGATAGATAGGTTTTATTTAAAGGAGGAAGCCGTCTCTTCTGCAGTGTCCGTGGTTGAGGTGGAGTTCTCCGATCACTGTATGATTTTGTTTTCCCTGAATGTTTCAGAGACCCCCCGGATGGGAAAAGGTTATTGGAAGCTGAATTCGTCCCTCCTGGAGGAAGCGGAGATAAGACAGTCCTTTGAGAATTTTCTTCAGAGTCAGATACCTTTACTGGACCTATGTAGTAGTAAGTCAGAGTGGTGGGAGATATTCAAGAAGCGGGTTGCGGGGTTCTTCCGCCAGCTCTCGAGCCTCAGGTCCCTGAACAGGTATCGCTTGTATCAGGGTCTGAGGAGGAAACTCGAGCTTCTTGTCTCGACTGGAGGTAGCCGAGAGGATATCTCCAGAGTGAAATCCTTGCTGATGAGGTGTCAGTACGATAGACACGCATCTTTGGTTTTTGAGAGGGATTACGGGAAGTACCGCTCGCCCAACCCTTACAGAAACTGTAAGATGTCAGTGAGTAGTAAAGTCATTTCAGGACTGATTGATAGTACAGGATCTCTGAATCTGTCCAGATCAGGGATCTTGGAGGTCGTCAGATCCTTCTACTCGCACCTCTTGGGGAGGAAGGATCTAGATCCAGACAGGATGTCGGTTTTCCTGACTGAAACCATTCCTGAGCCAGGGGTAGACCCCTCTCTTGATGTTTTGGCAGAAGAAATCAGGGAAGAGGAAGTGAGACTGGCGATCGAGGGGCTCGCCCCCAAGAAGTCGCCAGGTCCGGATGGCTTAACATCCGAGTGGTACAGGACCTTTAAGGAGTCTTTAGCTCCCCTCTTGACTGAGGTATTCAATGAGTGTCTCTCCTCTGGTACTCTGCCGAAGTCAATGAGGAGGTCAGCCCTGATTCTTCTGTCAAAGGGTAAAGATCCTAGCCAGATTGAGAATTGGAGGCCCATAGCTCTTCTCAATACGGACAGGAAGCTTCTGGCCAAGATACTGTTTAATCGGCTGGTGAAGTTTGCACCCCGGCTCCTTTCGGGGGCTCAGCACTGCTCTGTTCCAGGCCGAAGCACCTTAAGTGCGGTCCTTAGTGTCAGGGAGGCAGTGGAGAGGAGTAGTGCAGGTCTTTGGAAGGGGTACTTGCTGTCCTTGGATCAGGCCAAAGCATTTGATCGGGTAAACCACGAGTACCTATGGTCCGTCCTCCTGAGATATGGCTTACCAACTACTTTT
The DNA here is from genome assembly GCF_029499605.1 of Hyla sarda. Classification (NCBI taxonomy): domain Eukaryota; kingdom Metazoa; phylum Chordata; class Amphibia; order Anura; family Hylidae; genus Hyla; species Hyla sarda. The sequence continues at coordinate 569,470,554 of NC_079189.1, read as the reverse complement.
GTTAATTGGCTTAAGATCTTGTATGCAGGGGCAGAGAGTTTCCCGCTGGTGAACGGGTGGTCTGGCCGCTCTTTTGAGGTGGGGTCCGGAGTCCGTCAGGGTTGTCCTTTGAGCCCGCTTTTATACGTGTTCGCAATCGATCCCTTCATCCGGAGGGTAGATTGTGGGCCGTTGGCGGGAGTCGGGATGAGTCTGGCGGAGCCAGCTGTCACCCAGAGAGTGGTGGCGTACGCTGACGATGTCACTGTTTTCGTCTCCACGAGAGAGGAGGTCGGTGTGGTGATGTCAGAGGTGGACCGCTACTCGGAGGCATCCGGGTCTAAGATCAACCGGGATAAGTGTGAAAGTCTCTGGCTGGGAGGGGGGGATCCCATGTTTGATCTCCCGGACACCCTTCCAGGGCCCCAAGAATCAGCAAAAGTCTTAGGCATCACATTCGGCCAGGATGATTATCCCACCAAAAACTGGGATGGTAAGCTCCAGGATGCCGCTCAGAAGGTGGGCCAGTGGAAGGGTTGGTCTATGACCCTCAGGGAAAGGGTACACCTGATCAAATCGTACCTGCTCCCCTTGTTTATCTATCTGGGCAGTGTATGTATCTTGCCAGAGGCTTACTACACTAGGATCTACAGCCTGTTTTTCCAACTGTTATGGGGGAACAGGATGAACCTAGTCAAGAGGGAGGTTACGTACCGCACGAGGAGACTAGGGGGTTTATCTATGGTAAACCCTGTGGTGTTCTTTACGAACACCTTCTTGAAAGCCAACATCGCAAACCTCTGGTCAGAGAGGGCTTCTCCGTGGGTACTCTCCTGCAGGGAATGGTTTCGGCCTTTCTTCCAGGAATGGGAGACAGGAGGGCAAGTGAAGGACCTCCGTACGCCCCATGGATATCTTCCGGCTTACGCTACCCTGACTCTGAAGGCGATACGTCGGTGGGGTCTGGGAGTGTGGGAGATCAGGACCCAGTCAAGGCAGTTCCTTGACAAACGGGTTCTGTTGACCCACTTCCAGAGGCCTCTGGCGCTCAGGGATTGCCCAGGTCGGGATATGAGGGTGGGGTTGTATCTTTTGAACATGAAAAGGATCCCCCAGAAGTTTTGGGACTTGGCCTGGCGCTGCTTTCAGGGGAAGCTATATGTAAGGGACAACCTGAAGTGTAGGAACTCTGATGACCGGGGATGTCCCCGAGAAGAGTGTGGGGACACGCTGGAAAGCATGGACCACTTCCTGCTTCATTGGTTGGTAGGGGAAGTTAAATAACAAAAAAGAAAAAGAAAAAATGTGTGTATGTATATATGTATGTATGTGTGTATGTGTATGTATGTGGATATGTATATATATATGTATATATGTATGTGTGTATATATATATAGTATGTAAAAAAGGAAAAAAAAATATATAGATGTATAAAAAAATAATATATATTTTGTTATCCAAGTTGGATTATTTTTTGTTACGGCAGCTAGCCATATTTTTTTTTTTTTTTTGTTATTGGGGGGGGGGGGGGGGGGGGGGGCAGTGTGGTTATGTTTCCTAGTTTGGATATTTTTAGTTTTTGATCCCAGCGAGGAAAGCTTTATTTATGTTCATTAGGTATGTGTGTGTGTGTGCGTGTGTTGGACTATAGTAGGTAATGATTTATTTATTTATTTTTGGTTTATCTGGGCTGGCCGGTTAGGGAGGTTTAAGTTGTTACTTTGAGATGAATAGTTTGTTTTTATGTTCAGTTTTGTTAATTTTGTTACAGTGAAATGAACTTGTTTTGTGTTTTGTACTTTTATAATAAAAAAAGAGTGTCGGCAGAGAGCACTGTGGTCAGACTGGAAAGAACTTCCTGTGGAGCATACAGCAGCTGATAAATACTGGAAGGGTTAAGATTTTAATAGTCATTTACAAATCTGTTTAACTTTCTGGCACTAGTTCATTTGAAAATATTTTTTTCCTATGTAGTAAGGTTTACTACCCCTCCAAATTTATATTTTTTCTTAAAATGTAACAATTCTGATTCCTTTTCTTTTATTCCTTTTCTTTAGGGACATGGTTTGTTTGCCATGATATCCTGGTGCCTCATCTATATAATCACTGAGGAACTTTAATCCCCTGTTTCTTACCAGGTAATCATCGAAGACATTGGTAACAAGGCGATCTATGAATTTCCTTGCTCGCGCTGGTTCGCCATTGATGAAGACGATGGAAAAATCCAGAGGGATCTTCTTGTTGGTGGAAGTGAGGCAACAGGTATGGAGATGGTTCTAGGATAGATGTTAATGGGGTACTCCGGCGCTAAGACATGTTATCCCTGTTCGCGGAGGTCTAGCTGCCGGCGACCCCCGTGATCTTTCACTCAGCACCCCGTTACAATCAGCCCCCAGAGCATGTTCGCTCCCGGTCTGATGACTGCCGATCACGGGGCCGGAGTATTGTGATGTCACGGCTCCGTCACCGTGTGACGTCACGCTCCGCCCCCTCAATGCAATCCTTTGGGAGGGGGCGTGATGGTAACGGGGTGCTGCGTTAAAGATCACGGGGGTGATAAGATGTCTTAGCACCGGAGTACCCCTTTAAAGGGGTACATCAGGTTAAAAAAATGCTACAATAGCCTATAGCAATGCTTACCTGTCTGCCCTAGTTCTAAAACCACCTAAAATGATTTTGTTTTGGGATTCTTAGTCCTGTTCTTGCTCAATATTTCAATTCCCAGGATGCATTGCTTTCCCTCAGCTCCTTCATCATGGTCCTCCTACCCTGCCTACTTCCCTTCCACAGCACTACTGCCAGTTCCTCACCCAGAGCTTTTGCAGGACATCTAATTTCACAGCAGACTGTCGCAATGAGTTCTCAGCACTTGCTGCATTTATCCCCCGTGTGCTCCTCTGCCTGTGGCATTGTTTTACACAAGGCAGCATGCTGTACATACACACCTCATTCGTTTCTAAATGTCTAAATATATATTATATAATCAGGGAGATGGTGAAGTAGGCTGTAGGGGCTAGTCAAAGGTGATGACATCCCTCATGGGCGGAGCTTGGACACAGAGACAAGATCCAGCCACGCCTTCTGAAGCATTAGAGAATGATGTATTTTCTTAGGAGAGAGAGGAACCAGGGAGCTTCTAAAACAACACCATACTGACAATGAGAGGACTACTCAACTTCTGGTCAGGGGTGAATTACACAAAAGCATGCTGAAGCCGTTGACTGTCTGGGCATGCTGGGAGTTGTAGTTTTGCCAAAGCTGGAGGTACACAGTTTGGAGATCACTGGTTGACACCTAGATGACAATGCATGAAATGGGAAAAGGGGTACTCTTGTGGAAAACATTTGTGGTAGCGGGGCGTGTGGTGCAGGACAGATGTTGTTACCCTCGGGGCAGATAGCATTAACCCCTTGTATTCGTGATGCCAGGCGTGGTTTAACCTAAAACCACCCGAAGGTATACCGTTGGATCCTGGGCTAGGCACGGGGGCAATAAGGACTCCAATGCCAAGTTACAGACAACGGTAGCTTTACTGAGGGTAGACAGTTGGTAAAGGCTATACAGTTCAGCCAGGGCCCAAGGAGGGGACCAGTGACACAGAGACCTTAGCATCTTAAGGAATCAGGGCGTACCTGCATGCCCTGCACCCGGTACCGGTCTATAACGCGGGGTCACACGGCTAATGAATGCCGGGACCCTGGGCTAATAGCGTGCGGCACCGATCTTTGTACCGCACGCTATTAACTCTTTAGATGTGGTGTTCAAAGTTGATTGCAAAAATACACTCCCGGCAGCTCAGTCGGGATGATCGGGACCATCACGGTGAAAACGTGATGTCCCGATCAGTAAGAATGCGAGCGGAGGGTCCGTTACCTGCCTCCGGCGTGTACGATCGGTGATTGATTGCTCCAAGCCTGAAATCCAGGCTTGAGCAATCGACCGCCAATAACACTGACCATTGCCATGCTAATGCATGGCAATGGTCTGTGTAGAAGATCAGTGTGTGCAGTGTTATAGCCACTAGAGGGGGCTATAACATTGCCAAAAAAAAATAGTGAAAAAAAAGTTAATAAAGATCATTTAACCCCTTGCCCAATAAAAGTAAGAATCACCCCCCTTTTCCATAAAACAAAAAACTGTGTAAATAAAAATAAACATATTTGGTATCAACGCATGCGGCAATGTCTGTTTTTTTTTGGTAACTTTTTATATCATGAAAAAATGAATAAAAAGAGATCAAAAAGTCAGATCAATACAAAAATGGTACCACTAAAAACTTCTGATCACAGCGCAAAAAATGAGCCCTCATACCGCCCTGTACGTGGAAAAATAAAAAAGTTATAGGGGTCAAAAGATGACAATTTTAAACATATTCATTTTTGTGCATGCAGTCAGGATTTTTTCCAGAAATAAGACAAAATCAAACCTATATAAGTAGGGTATCATTTTAATTGAATGGACCTACAGAATAATGATAAGGTGTCATTTTTACTGGAAAATGCACTGCGTAGAAACGGAAGCCCCCAAAAGTAACAAAACAGCATTTTTTCTTCAATTTTGTAGCACAATGATTTTTTTCCGTTTTGCTGTGGATTTTTTGGTAAAATGACATTAAAAATGATGTAATTACAAAGTAGAATTGGTAGCGCAAAACATAAGCCATAATATGGAATTTTTAGTGGAAAATTGAAAGGGTTATGATTTTTAAAAGGTAAGGAGGGAAAAAAATACAAAAATGGAAAAACCCTGAGTCCTTAAGGGGTTAAGGGCTTGCTGGGACTTGTAGTAGGACTGGACAATTGAATGTAGACCACGCTGACTTGACAGATGACAGGGACTGACTTGACTTGACTCATAAAGCTGTGACTTTAGCTTACCTGAATTGATGGTGGCTGCAGGACTTGACTTTGAGGCCTCCAACACTCTGGACACACACACTAGGCGACTGCCCTGGACCTCAGCAGAAGAGCAGAGCTCAAAGAGAGAGAAGCTCCACCCAGGGCTTATATGGGGGAGACTAGCAGGGAGCCCATAGGTCATTGATAACTTCTGGGTAACAATCACATGATATAACTCTTAAAGATACATCACATTTTATAATACAATACACTGCAGAACATATGTACAGGGGGGAAACAGGGGGGACCCTGAAGGAGGCTGCCTGACAGGATAGCAAGGGTTCGGGGTAACATCTCCCGTACTGGGCCACCACACTTTTTTTTTTTTTTTTTTAAATCAACTGGTGACAGATTTGTAAATTACTTCTATTAAAAATTCCTAATCCTTCCAGTACTTATCAGCTGCTGTATATTAGGAATTTGTGTAGTTCTTTTCTGTCTGACCACAGGAGCAGGAGTAGTTTGCTATGGGGATTTGCTCCTACTCTGGACAGTTCCTGACATGGACAGATGTGTCAGCAGAGAGCACTGTGGTCAGACAGAAAAGAACAACTTAACTTCCTCTGGAGCATACATCAGCTGAAAGTACTGGAAGGATTAAGATTTTTTTTTATAAAATTCATTTAAAAATCTGTTTAACTTTCTGGAGCCAGTTGAAAAAAAATAGTTTTTCACTGGAGTGCCTTTAACATCTCCACAAAGCTAAAGTATGCTAAAATGGAATAACATAGGGAAGAGGTCCTCAAGGCCAACTGACATTTGATTTGTTTCCTGTTCTATTCCTAAAAAAAATAGCAGAATGCCTGTGGGCCTTGAGAACTGGGTTGGCGACCACTGACTTAGAACGGGTTCAAACTCTGGATTTTGCCCAGCCGGAGATTCCCCACCACGCAGACATTACCATCCTGATAGACGGCAGTGTCTGCGGAGCGGATTCTGCCAGAACATTGAGCAGGTTTAATGTTCTTGCTGAATTTTCTGGCAGATTGGAATTTTCGGGCAGAAATTTCGACCCAAAAATTCTGCAGTGTGAATTGGTTCAACCTTCATGCAGCGAATTTCTGACCAAAATTCCTGAGTGGAATTCTGATCGGAAATTCCATAGTGTGAACCAGGCCTAAGGGTATGTGCAGATGGGTACCACGTCTCCCATAGCAACATATAACTCAAAAAAAGTAAAAGATAAGTTAAGCAAAGTAGATATAAAGTCCCTCAACACAACATACAGATTTTCAGAACTCATCCAAAGTCATAGCTATTTCAGAAGAAGGTGTTCGGATATCGCTTTTGAATTGGGCCCAAAAAGTTACAACACTAAATGAGAACCAAGGACCAACTAATGATCTGGAGGAACCATCCATGCCAACTACTCTTGGTCTTTACTTCATCAGGAATTGTGTATAATGTTTCTGTCGTGACTGGAGACATCCGGGGTGCTGGCACCAACTCCAAGGTTCACGTCATCCTCCATGGATCAAAGGGTTTAAAGAACAGCGGGAAGATATTTCTGGAAGGAGGAGAGTTTGAACGAAGGAAAATTGACATCTTCAATATAGAGATTGCGGCCCTGCTCAGCCCCCTCAGCAGAGTGACCATCGGGCATGACGGCAGAGGTGTCAGCTCCGGGTGGTACTGCGAAAAGGTCAGTCAATAACATTCTTGCTCTAGCATTAAATAGATGCTCAGCCACTTGAAGGAGTCCTCTGGACTATACTGGGGGTGGTCTTTCTTTACTTTTTGTAATACAGGTGAGAACCTTGAAGTCTTCCCTGTTATCAATGCAAATTACATGAGGAGTCCGGAACACCGTGTCTAGAAAGCTGCACGTGGTCCATGAAATGGGACTACTCTCTTTCTGGGACTTCTGGGCAAATTTTATAAGCATTGGTACCACTTTAAGTACATTGGGTACAGCCTCCAGCTGTTAAGACAAGCTGGGAGTTGTAGTTCTGCAGCATAGGAGCTGCAGGATCTTGATCATAGAGCATACTAATACTGACATCATACAGAAAAGGTAACTTACAAAACAAGTATTATAGTAGTTATATTCTTGCACATAAAAGGGCAGTATTATAGTAGTTATATTCTTGTATATAGGAGCAGTATTATAGTAATTTTATTCTTGTACGTAGGAGCAGTATTATAGTAGTTATATTCTTGTACATAGAGGTAGTATTATAGTAGTTATATTCTTGTATATAGGAGCAGTATTATAGTAGTTATATTCTTGTACATAGGGGCAGTATTATAGTAGTTATATTCTTGTATATAGGAGCAGTATTATAGTAGTTATATTCTTGTATATAGGAGGCAGTATTATAGTAGTTATATTCTTGTACATAGGGGCAGTATTATAGTAGTTATATTCTTGTATATAGGACGCAGTATTATAGTAGTTATATTCTTTTACGTAGGAGCAGTATTATAGTAGTTATATTCTTGTACATAGAGGTAGTATTATAGTAGTTATATTCTTGTAATAGGGGCAGTATTATAGTAGTTATATTCTTGTATATAGGAGCAGTATTATAGAAGTTATATTCTTGTATATAGGAGCAGTATTATAGTAGTTATATTCTTGTACATAAGGGCAGTATTATACAAGTTATATTCTTGTATATAGGAGCAGTATTATAGTAGTTATATTCATGTACATAGAGGCAGTATTATAGTAGTTATATTCTTGTACATAGGAGCAGTATTATAGTAGTTATATTATTGTACATAGGAGGCAGTATTATAGTAGTTATATTCTTGTACATAGGAGCAGTATTGTAGTAGTTATATTCTTGTATATAGGAGGCAGTATTATAGTAGATATATTCTTGTATATAGGAACAGTGTTATAGTAGTTATATTCTTGTACATAGGCGCAGTATTATAGTAGTTATATTCCTGTACATAGGAGCAGTATTATAGTAGATATATTCTTGTATATAGGAACAGTGTTATAGTAGTTATATTCTTGTACATAAGAGCAGTATTATAGTAGTTATATTATTGTACATAGGAGCAGTATTATAGTAGTTATATTCTTGTGTATAGGAGCAGTATTATAGTAGTTATATTCTTGTACATAGGAGCAGTATTATAGTAGTTATATTCCTGTACATAGGAGCAGTATTATAGTAGATATATTCTTGTACATAGGAGGCAATATTATAGTAATTATATTCCTGTACATTGGAGCAGTATTATAGTAGTTATACTCAGGCATGAGAAGAAAGAAATGGTGGCACAACCAATGTCCGCAGCAGTGGATGGAGGGACTGTTAAGTCCGTGGGAGGGGGAAAGCAATATCCCGGGGTACAGGGGTGCACGATAAATAGACAAGAATTCTGATATGGATGTGGAGAAAGAAATGCAAATCGGCACGCAGAGGAAGCCTCCCAGAGGAAGCGTCATCGCCCGCAAAACCAGCTGTTCGCCCGCCCACCCGCACAGCTCCGGCTGTTGCGCTTCTGTCTCTCCCGTCCCCACGAGGCCGGCTCTCTTGATTGTTTGATGGCTCAATAAAGACTACACTTTTGTACAGGTGAGTGCTGATTTGCATTTCTTTCTCCGCATCCATTATAGTAGTTATATTCTTGTATATAGGGGACAGTATTATAGTAGTTATATTCTTGTATGTAGGAGCAGTATTATAGTAGTTATATTCTTGTATGTAGGAGCAGTATTATAGTAGTTATATTCTTGTAGGTAGGAGCAGTATAATTGTAGTTGTATTCTTGTATATAGGAGGCAGTATTATAGTAGTTATATTCTTGTACATAGCGGGAAGTATTATAGTAGTTATATTCTTGTATATAGGAGGCAGTATTATAGTAGTTATATTCTTGTACATAGGAGGCAGTATTATGGTAGTTATATTCTTGTATATAGGAGCAGAATTCTAGTAGTTATATTCTTGTACATAGGAGGCAGTATTATAGTAGTTATATTCTTGTACATAGGAGCAGTATTATAGGAGTTATATTCTTGTACATAGGCGACAGTATTATAGTAGTTATATTCTCGTACATAGGATCCAGTATTATAGTAGTTATATTCTTGTACATAGGAGGCAATTTTTATTATTAAAAACAAACAGAAAAAATACAGTTCTTTCGACCAAAATTACCAAAACAACAATAATCAAGTATTAAACATCATACTCTTCTTTACAAAAGAAACTTAATAATGTTAACTTAGATATAAACTATTGCCTTTAAAGGTGAAGAAAATAAATAAATAACAACATAAAAGCATCATAAAGGTAAAACTTAATCTATATACACATTTCTCCATAATTTAAGGTTCTGCCTATCCCTCCTGACCTCCAAACACTTTATCCACCTCAATTCTGTCAGGATCAGGTCTACTGCTCTTCTGTCATGAAAGGGTTCACTATACATGGAGACTCGGGTCCTGGTGCGCCAATGATAATATTTAATGACTGTGATGATTATATACATGGTCTCCCAGTCAATGCCACTTATACTAGATGGTACCCCATAGATGATATCTGGGTATTTTAAGGACTGTAGTCTCTGGATCTTTAGCCTTCGGGATATTTCCTGCCATATATGTCGCCCTCCCAGCACTGCGATATAAAATGAGCCATTGTCTCCTCCTCCTGACACCCCAGGGGACACTGGCGATCCGACACACTCAGGTATCTTAAATTTCTCCTGACAAACAATTTCCCATGTAAGGACAGCCAGGCGATGTCATGGAACTTTTTTGGTAGCCTCACACTGTTCAGGAGCCTCAGACTGTCCTGTAGGATGGCGGTCGTACAGTCCTTCAGAGCTGGCTGTAAATAGAAGAATGTCCTACACACCCTGACATAAAGCTCTTTACGGGTCTTACTCTCTATATAGGACTTCTCAATACGCCATCTCTTCAGACATCTGAGCCCGTATTCCAGGTACGGGGGGAGGTAGTCAAGCGTCCATCTCCCCCTCATGAGACTGCCGCCTCGCACCCAAGACTCTGCAAAAGGCAAAATCCAGTCCCTGATACTATTCGCCCACAGGGAGCTGTTGATTGAGTCCAGGCAACCAAAATTAACTTTTAGAAACATGGAGTCAAAGAACACCCTTGGATTCAGCATATCCAACCCACCCTCTCTCCTCTGTAGGTAGGTGATCCCTCTTTTTATTGGGTTCAACCTGTTCCCCCAAAAAAGTTGGAAGAACAGGCTAAAGAGCCGAGTGGAGAAAGATTCTGGCAAAGGAAAAACGACAGAGACATACAAGAAGACGGGGACCAGGTAAGTCTTCAACATTTTAACCCTTTCTCTATAGGTCAGCCTCCAGTTCTTCCATAGCTGAACCTTTGCATTTCCGGTTTCCAACTTGGCGTTATCGTCCCTCCCGAATTTGACCCCTAAGATTTTAATATAGGAGGAGGCTCTCACAAATTGGGGCAGATCAAAGTCTGGATCAGTATCTGATATCCAGAGAGCTTGACTCTTCTCAAGGTTGACCAGAGACCCTGAGGCCTCCGAGTAACTTCTGATGGCTGCAGACAACATCTCCACCTCACGAGGCTCAGATATCACTACAGTCACATCATCCGCATAGGCAACAACACTCAGGGGCAGGCAGTGGGGGACCGGCACCCCCTGAAAACCACACTCCTGCAGTGACCTCAGAAACAGGTCTAAGGCAAATACATACAGCAGCGGACTCAGTGGGCAACCTTGTCTCACCCCTGCCTCAATCCTGAAGGTGTCACCCTGCCAACCATTGATCAGAGGAAAGCTCTCGGCCTCACAATACAAAGTCTTCAGCCAATCGATGAATTGTCCCGGAATACCGTACTTTGACAAAGTGGCCCATAGATACTCATAATCTACTTTGTCAAAGGCTTTAGCCTGGTCAAGACTCACAAAATATCTCCCACACCTCAGGGCTTTACATCTCTCGAACATCTCCCTTATGGAGATCCCTGCCCCAGAAATGTTCCGCCCTTTTACTGTGCCATACTGACAGCCTGCCAACAGTGCCGGGAACAGACAAACTAACCTAGAAAACAGGATTTTTGCCAGAATCTTCCTGTCGACATTCAAGAGGGCAATTGGCCTCCAGTTCTTGATGTCACTCGGCTCTTTACCTTTAGACAGCAGAATCAGCGAGGACACTCTCATGGATGGAGGCATCAGGTGACTTTCTAGACAATTTGTGTAAACATCCACGAGGATTGGAGCCAAGAGGTCTCTGAATGTCTTATAAAATTCTGCTGTTATCCCATCTGGACCTGGTGCCTTCTTCAGATGTAACTTATCAATGGCCTCTTTAACCTCCACCACCGTCAATTCTGCTGTCAAAGCAGAAAAGTCCAAATCATTAGTATCAGGGAGCGGAGTTGTCTCCAAAAATTGGGTCATCTTGCCTCTATCCAAAACCTTCCTCTGAAACAAGTCAGCATACTATGATCTCACCACCCCCAGGATACCTTCCCGAGATTCCTGCAAAACACCCTGGGAGTCAGTGAGACCGGTGACAGATTTATTTGCCACCCGCTCCCGGCAATTCTCAAAGGGATCAGGAGACCCTAAGGACCCATAATCCCGTTCAAGAACCAGGTTGGTATACCTGCTGTACTGATACTGCCTTATCTCAGATTTCAGCCGGTCTATCCTTTGTTGGTCCCCACCTGCCGAATATAGTGACTCCAATTCTTTCCGCAGCTTGAGATACTGGCCATACTTACTCCTCCCCTTTTTAAAAGACAGTCTCTTTAAGAGGGTTCTGATCTCATCCTTGACATCCTCCCACCAGGCGGCCATATCACCATAAAAGTCCACTCTATCTAGCTGGCTCTGTATGAGAGAATGAACACCTTCCTGAACATGCAGATCTTGCACAAGACTAGAATTGAGCTTCCAGAGCCCCCTTCCAATATCTGGGCGTTTAGTGACACCAAGATGGAAAACTAAGGCCATATGGTCTGAATAGGGGACAGTTTTCTCATTCCTCTCACTAACCATTTCTGAAGGACTCACGAACGCCATGTCAATCCTACTGCTCCTATCAGAACAAGAATATGTGAGCTTTGGCTTTCTTCCACCCTGTGTGAAGACATCACTCAGACCGGCCTGTAATATTATGTTATTAAGGACCCTGAAGTCCCTGGCCACCGCTCTACCTGAGGACCTGTCACCTGATGTCCTAGTGACGTTAAAATCCCCGGCCATTATAACAGGAACAGATGTAAATAGAAATGGTTTTACCTCAGTGAATAGCTGGACCCTTTCTGTCACTGTCTGTGGGCCATAGATATTTAGTAGCCGGAGCCTTCTACCATGGATAGTGACCTCCAGAATCAGACACCTACCCATGACGACCTCTGTCATCCTATGTACTGTCACATCCCTGGTGGTAAACAAAATGGCCACTCCGGCATAAGGCTCCACAGCCAGTGACCAGAAAGAGGGACCAGACGTCCATTCCCTCTCAGCCTCATGTAGGTGCCCCAATGTAGTCAGGCGCATCTCTTGTAAGAAGATGACATCTGGGTCCACATATTGTAGATGGTCATAAACAATGCGTCGCGTCCTCCTCACTTTTTTACTGTTTACATTATTAGAAAGTAAACCCAGCCATTACAAGGTAACACAAGGAGAAGAGCAGAGACCTGACCCCCATCATCACAAGTCAGAATCTGAGTCCCGCTGTCCACCACCTGTCTCCATGTCTGACTTTGTTATCTTTCACAGTCCGGGGTTTCCTTTTTATTGGAGGTTGGTCCCTGGTGTCACCATCACATTCACCTTCTATTCTTTTTATCTCAGTGTCCAAATCACCGTCAGACTCTGTCAGAACCTCATATCTATTGGACACCATCATCACTCCTGCCCTGTTGTCAGCCCTTTTCTTCACACCAGTATTGTTCTCTCCCTCAGGCCTGCGGGAGGACTTGTCTTTTTTCCTCCTTTTAGTTTGTTGCACCCTACTCCCCTCAGATACCAAAGAGGATACCCCTGGCTGCTGCTGGTCTTGTGGCACAACCTCCATGTCCCCCTGTGAACTTTCTGACTGCTGAGGTTCTGGTGTTGTGTTGCTTAAACCCTGCTGGACCTCCTGTCTGGTCAGTATAGGGCCTGATATTAAAGCCTCCTCCTCTACATCCTCTGCCCCCGCCACAAGGTCCTCATCAGGAAGCTCCCGGCAGATGTTGTGCCAGGCATTGGGACAGTCCCGGTGAGGGTGACCAATCTCACCACAGAGGTTGCACCTGATGTTCTGGCAATCAGCACTTAGGTGACCAGTCTCACCACATAGATTACACTTAACAATAGTACAGGTATTTGCCAGATGACCAGGCTTGCCACATTTGAAACACTTTCTGGGCTGACCGGGGTAGAAACAAATGCCCTTCTCTCTACCAATGAAGAAGGAGTTGGGCAGATGTTGGGTGATGTTCCCGTGTTGGCGCAGTTTCACCAGGACCTTCCACCCTCCAGTCCAGATACCATTATCATCTCTGTTCTTGGTGAGATCAGACACCAGGTCACAATGTCTGCGGAGCCACACCACAATGTCCTGGGGAGGAACAGCTTCATTCCAGAACATAATATTGATGATGACGGTATCTGGCTTGGATATGGGAATAAAACTAAATTTACTCCATCCATCCTTGTCTCTGAACCTGAGGAAGTTGGACCAGAAACTATCCAGATTAGACATGAGCTTAAAGCTGACATCATAGCCCTGTCTATCTGGAAGGTTTATTACAGCCAAGATGTCCTCTGGCACAAACCCCATCTGGTGACACAGGAGCTCCCTCACCACAAACCTTCTATCCGGGAGGTCCTCCTTGGCACCTCTGTGCCGAAAACACACCAACGTTTCTCCTTTTAAATGCCTGGCCAGTGTAATTGGCGCTGGAGGTGAATGATGGAGCACCACGGCTCCAGGCATTTCTGGGAGGAACCTGGCGGGTACCTGCGTCCTGTCTTACAGGGTTGGGGTTTACTCTAGGGGGCCCTGCCACATCTGCTGTACTTGTAGGTAAAGGGGGGAAATCCTGCACATTATTATGTACAACAACACCTACCCCATCCATCTCTATATCATCATCCGACATTACACCCCACACAGACTGTGCACCCCCTCAGGAACATCACAGTCCGCACCCCCAGTCTGTGCCCCAACATCATCACAGTCCTCACCCCCAGTCCGTGCCCCAACATTAGAGCTCTGCTCCATCACCCCATCACCTTCATACACCAGAAAATGTTCACTGTCCTCCTGATGTACTGGGATTTCTGGGACTTGTGGTGCCTCTGCTGATATGACAACTCCAGACTCTTGCTCAGGAACAGCTGCAGGTCTCGGAGGTTGCTGTTCCCCATTCCCATGTGTATGCTGATCCTGGAAGGTGAAACTTGCTGGCTGTATTATAGGCCTTGTCACCTGCTGGGGCTCATCTGGGGTGATGGCAGGTACCACATGCGATCTGGCCTTTGGCTCAAAACTCAGCTGCTACTGGGAAAAGCGCTCCTGGTTCCTATAGGACTCCGCCACTGGTCCCATCCTCTCCAGTATAGAGTCCATCTCACTCACTATGGTGGCCAGTTCCGTGCTTAGTGCATACAGTTTGTTTTCATGCATAGTCTTGTATTGTGGGTTCGCAGTCTTTAGTTTGTAGACACAGTCAATCGGCATTTGTACCATATGTTTGTCTTGCTTCAGCTCCTCCATCCTCCTCACCAGTGCTGGGATCTCCTCCGCCAGCTGTAGCTCTGGTGCCCGGGCGGTCTCTTTGCCCTGCTGGAGGGGTCTGGACAGTCTCTCAGGCTGGGTGAACACAGTGGAGTCATGGCTGGTTGTATCTCCTGAGGCTCGGTCACATACACCAGGGTCTGGGGCAGGAACAGTTCTGCTAACACCCTGAGATTTCTCCACAGATTTCCCATGTGTCATGTCCATAGATTTCTCAGTATTGTGGGTCTTACCTCCAGCCTGGGATCTTGTGCGGCCTGAGCGGGCCATGCTGGAGACCAACTCTTGCTGCTGTAGGTTTTCCTGTAATGTCTGTCTCTCCAGAGATGTTCTCCTCTGTCTAGGTGCTGGTGAGTGGAGCTGCACACCTGCTGAATGTGATCCCCTCACCTCCTGTGCACCTCCATGGCCTCAGCCAGCAGACTTGGGATCTATCACACAGGTTTCTTTCTGGGAGTCTCTTGCTTGTACTCCATGCTGTGAGCCTTGGCTGGCTGACTGTATAACACCACACACCACACACCATACTTGCAGATGCAGAAGCTGCTTCTTTCTTTACCTTAAACAAGTCCATTTCCTTTTCTTCTTTCTTGGCACTGTCAGTGCTTCCATTCTGAGAATCTCTTTCCACAATATTAACTTTAGGATTTCCATCCACCATAGAAACAGCCTGGGAGTTTTCCCCCAGTGTAGGCAGAGAAGCCTGGGCCTTGCTTGGGGAGCTTCCCCGCCCAGGGTGGGCTTTCTCCAGACATGAGGAGAACTACAGAGACACAACCTCACAGCTAGGAGGCAGTATTATAGTAGTTATATTCTTGTATGTAGGAGCAGTATTATAGTAGTTATATTCTTGTATATAGGAGCAGTATTATAGTAGTTATATTCTTGTATATAGGAGCAGTATTATAGTAGTTATATTCTTGTATATAGGAGCAGTATTATAGTAGTTATATTCTTGTACATAGGAGGCAGTATTATAGTAGTTATATTCTTGTATATAGGAGGCAGTATTATAGTAGTTATATTCTTGTATATAGGAGCAGTATTATAGTAGTTATATTCTTGTACATAGAGGTAGTATTATAGTAGTTATATTCTTGTACATTGGAGCAGTATTATAGTAGTTATATTTTCGTACATAGGATGCAGTATTATAGTAGTTATATTCTTGTATATAGGAGGCAGTATTATAATAGTTATATTTTTCTACATAGGAGCAGTATTATAGTAATTATATTCCTGTACATTGGAGCAGTATTATAGTAGTTATATTCTTGTATATAGGGGACAGTATTATAGTAGTTATATTCTTGTACATAGGAGACAGTATTATTGTACATAGGACCCAGTGGCCAGGCAGCCCCACTGCTGCCCGACCAAGCCCCTGGCTCTGGACCGCACTCCCCCCCACAGACAAAGCATCAAGAAACAATGGCCGCCACAGAGAACCACACCAGTGTGAACACCTACCATGTGCTCTCTGCCAGAGGACTGGGATAATGTAAGGAAGAAACCCTTATGCAGTCTCCTGCTAATTAAAAACACCTGGGCCGATTGGTTGAAGTGGAGTGCTGGCCATGGAAGAAGGGAGAGACTATAAATGTACAATAAGGAGAAACATAGCCGCACATCCACCATTTGTATTTTGATCTACTTGCTTCTCAGCATAATTAAAAAAAAACTAACAGGTTGTTAGTATAAATTTTGTTAGTATAAATGTTGTTAGTATAAATGTTGTTAGTACAAGCCCACTCGCCACGTCAAGGCCACCTAGTCAGGGACCCACTCTGACTAGGTGGCCTTGACGTGGCGAGTGGTGTGGTTCCCTGTGGCGGCCATTGTTTCTGTGATGCTTTGTCTGTGGGGTAGTGTGGCCCAAAGCCAGGGGCTTGGACGGGCAGCAGTGGGGCTGCCTGGCCACTGGGTCCTTCCCCCTGTGGGCATGGTGTCTCAGAGGAAGTGGTCGCCACCTGGCGCTACACCAGTGTTAGGTTAGGGACCCACCCTGACTAGGTGGCCTTTACGTGGCGAGTGGGCTTGTACTTTTTGATCAAAATGTATGCTAACAACCTGTTAGTTTTTGAAATTATGCTGAGAAGCAAGTAGATTAAAATACAAATGGTAGATGTGCGGCTATGTTTCTCTATTTGTGTTGTACATTTATAGTAGTTATATTCTTGCCCATAGGGGGCAGTATTATAGTAGTTATATTCTTGTACATAGGAGACAGTATTATAGTAGTTATATTCTTGTACATAGGAGCAGTGTTATAGTAGTTATATTCTTGTACACAGGGCCAGTATTATAGTAGTTATATTTTTGTATATAGGGGCAGTATTATAGTAGTTATATTCTTGTACATAGGAGCAGTATTATAGTAATTATGTTCTTGAACATAGGGGCAGTATTATAATAGTTATATTTTTGTACATAGGTGCAGTATTATAGTAGTTATATTCTTGTACATAGGAGCAGTATTATAGAAGTTATATTCTTGTTCATAGGGGACAGTATTATAGTAGTTATATTATTGTACATAGGAACAGTATTATAGTAGTTACCGGTATATTCTTGTATATAGGGGCAGTATTATAGTAGTTATATTCTTGTACATAGGAGGCAGTATTATAGTAGTTATATTCTTGTACATAGGAACAGTATTATAGTAGTTATATTCTTGTACATAGGAACAGTATTATAACAGTTACATTCTTGTACATAGGAGGCAGTATTATAGTAGTTTTATTTTTATACTTGGGAAGCAGTATTATAGTAGTTATATTCTTGTACATAGGAGGCAGTATTATAGTAGTTATATTCTTGTACATAGGAACAGTATTATAGTAGTTATATTCTTGTACATAGGAACAGTATTATAACAGTTACATTCTTGTACATAGGAGGCAGTATTATAGTAGTTTTATTTTTATACTTGGGAAGCAGTATTATAGTAGTTATATTCTTGTACATAGGAGGCAGTATTATAGTAGTTATATTCTTGTACATAGGAGGCGGTATTATAGTAGTTATGTTCTTGTACATATTCTTGTATAGAAGCAGCATTATGCTGAGATGTGGATTGGATTGCCTCTGGACACAACTTGGAGAGAGTTTTTCAAAGTAATTCTAGACTTGGTTTCACCTTTTGTTTTGCCAAACAGGTTATCGTCTACTGTCCATTCACGGGCATTGAGCAGACCTTCCCATGTGGTAGATGGCTGGATGTAGATGAAGGAGATGGACTGATAGAACGAGAACTGTATGAAATGGTTTCCCTGCGACAGAAAAGGCAGAAAAGTGAGTAAAAAAACAGATGAGAAATTCTTCAGTGGTCTAGATGTTGTTGACTCTGTCCAAAGGATATAAGTACAATATGTCTCTTCTTTTTTAAAACTAGATCTGGTCAGGGTCAATGGATATCAGAGTCACCATTGGCCTTTTCTCCCATAGTTTCTGGTTTCCTTTGTACCACAAAGGCCTTAGGTAACATACCATGACTATTGCATTATGGTGATTGTCTGGTTATTCCCACTGTGCCCATACGATCATCAGTGGTAAAAGCATGTGTTTATATGCATGAGACCTAATATTTTCTTGTACAGTAACTGTGGGGTGGACCACCAGAGTCAATTACACTAGTTGGCCACTTTAGCAACATTACTTCAACGCCAACCAGTACCATCTGCTGCCTTTCTGCTTCCTACCCAGGGGCCAGTGCCCCACTCTCTCCTCGCTGGTGTGTTATGATGGTGAGTGCTCCTTACTGATATCCAGTCCCCCTTCCCTGGTGGACTCTTCTCTCTTATGGCCACCGCCGCACCCTTATTGCTGGCATTTCCTGTTATGGCCTTTAGGGGAGTCTATTCTTAAAGGGCGAGTGCGAATGCTCTTAATCTGTCTTTCACCTATCCCTGGTCAGGATTATCTATTGAACCTTGCTCCACCAATACTGTTGTAGTTCCTTTAGTGAGGATGTTCTGATCCTGATACTGTTCTCCTTTGTATTGACTGTGTCCGTTTTCTGGATTCTGCTTTAGCCTGGTTGGTTTCGTACATTGTCTCTCCTGACCACCTGTTTGCATGATACTGACAACGTCTCTATTTGTCTATTGTGTACTCTGCTGATCCTCCTGTGTTTGACCCTGACTGCTGACTACGTTTACTTGCATGACTCTCTGTTGCTACGAACTGGTACCATCTAGTACACTGGGCCAGCCAATACCTACACCAGGACAATGCTTGTGAAGCGACCTGGTACCCACTAGCAGCAGAAGTCCAGCTTTCCCTTCCTGGAGTGGGATGAAGACCTACGCAGTACTTAGACTCTGCTCCCAGGTGTGACCCAAAGTAAAACCTGTTTAGTAGCACAACACGTCTACACTCATTACTTGTTACAAAAACCCTAAAACTCAATTTATCTTTAGATACTTTCATATGACGCCTTGTTGTCGTATCATTTGAATCTTCGTTTCCATTACAGAACACCCATGGTCTCTTTGGATCTGGACAAGTGACATGAAAAATGCAGGAACTGATGCAAATATCCTTCTCCAGATCTATGGGGAAAAGGGGAAGTCAGATGAAATGAGACTGGATAACAACTCAGACAACTTTGAAACTGGACAAGTAGACAAGTTCATGGTAAGAGTTGGCTCTGCGCAAAGAGCGAGTCAGAGTCCATATCAGAGGACCCACTTAGTCATATTTATTCATTTCTGTCTGGGTTAGAGAAGGTTAGGTCCTCTTCATGGAAAGACACACCAAAATATAGCAGAAACTGCAGTAAGAACCCCCCCAATAGGGAACTCTCCCAGAGATCTTTTCAGTGCATTTGTTTGTTACAATCAATGTCTCCAACCTCAGTTCTGTATCACTGTGAAATATTCCCATTATTATTACACGGACTCACCCATTTTTTTTTTTTTTACAGGTCGAGCTTCCAGACCTTGGGATCCTTTATAAGCTCAGGATTTGGCACGAGAAGAGAAATGCATTCAGCGGTTGGCATTTAAATAAAGTAAGACCCCGACTCTGGTATATGATGCAATTTGAAGGCTGGTGATAAAATGTTCAGTATAGATATTTGTATGTCAAAAACCTTGATAATGCTCCTTGTACTGTGTATTAGAACATTGTGACATATTCTCAAAGTTCAAGAGGCTACAGAATTATGGGCTAGTGGCAATACCATCCAGGTTCTCAGGACCCTACTAATGTTAGCCACCCTGGTGTGTGAGTATTCTAGAACTATGGCCCCACCAGAAGCAGACTGACCATTCAGCACCGAGAGCCCTCCATGATGAAATCAGCAAATATCATTGTGTCAGTGCAACATGGCCCCTGCAGAAAGCTTTGCTCTATCTACAATATATATATATATATATATATATATATATATATGTATATAGTATTACATAAGTCTTACTTCCATATTCCTAGAGGTACACATAAACTTTCCAAGCATATTGATGCCCGATATGATATAGAAAAACAACTCCCAATCAACACCTTGCCAACTTTATAGATGCCCCGCATTATACCCTAGAATGTCAAAGTGATATAAAAATCCAGGTGCCACTGCAAGGGGCTGATTTCCGTGTCCCATGTGGTCTAGGGTGGTTGTGGATTACTATCCATGGAATTATACTGTAGGTTATATTCTTGGAAGTTTGGAACAGTGAAAGGGTTAATGGTAAGGGTCTAGCAGGAAAGTGTATCTATAATTTGATTTAATCTTAATAGGCTCAAATTCTTTATATATTTATTATCCTGAGTATGTCGGGGCCTTTCCTACATGCCCGTGCCCGGCCACCCAAGTGACTGCAGTTCCCTACCAATCCTTTACTCTCCAGATTGTTGGGCGTCCCCAAACAACTATATGAGATTTCTAATAAATCATTGGATTAATTATGTGAATGTATTTCTGGATCATCCCAGGTTACCCTGCTGAAAACCCTCACGAAAGAAAAATACACCTTTAAATGTGGTCGCTGGCTAGACCTCAATGAAGACGATGGCGAAATTGTGCGAGAACTTCCAGCTGAGGGTCCATTGGTGGCGAATGTTTTACCAGGTGAGACTTTAGGTGTTAAAATTGCTAAACAAGCCTAGAGATGGCACTTAACTCAAGGATTTGTTTGAGCCATGTACCTTGTACTACAGTAAAAGCTATATATAAAGGGAGGTTGGCATAGCACCACCTCAAATAGTATTCCTGAACACTAATACACTCATAGTTAAACTGTATTTTTAGTTTTGATTGTACTAAAGCATACCAGCAGGGCACTAATACTACAATAGAAGTTCCCAGCAGGGCATTAGTGTTACAATGGAAGGTCCCAACAGGGCACTAGTGGTCCCAACAGGGCACTAGTGCTACAATAGAATATACCAGCAGGGCACTAATACTACAATAGAAAGTCCCAGTAGAGCACTAATACTACAATAGAAGTTCCCAGCAGGGCATTAGTGTTACAATGGAAGGTCCAACAGGGCACTAATGCTACAATAGAATGTACCAGCAGGGCACTAGTACTACAATAGAAGGTCCCAGCAGGGCACTAGTACTACAATAGAATGTACCAGCAGGGCACTAGTACTACAATAGAATGTACCAGCAGGGCACTAGTGCTACAATAGAAGGTCCCAGTAGAGCACTAATGCTACAATGGAAGATCCCAGCAGGGAATTGTGTTACAATGGAAGGTCCCAACGGGGCACTAGTACTACAGTAGGTCCCAGCAGGGCACTAGTGCTACAATAGAAGGTCCTAGTAGAGCACTAATGCTACAATGGAAGATCCCAGCAGGGAATTGTGTTAGAATGGAAGGTCCCAACAGGGCACTAGTGCTACAATAGGTCCCAGCAGGGCACTAGTGCTACAATAGGTCCCAGCAGGGCACTAATACTACAATAGAAGGCCCCAGCAGGGCACTAGTACTACAATAGAAGGCACCAGCAGGGCACTAGTGCCACAATAGAAGGTCCCAGTAGAGCACTAGTTCTACAATAGTGTGGTGGCCACTGGGTGTTAGTAGACGTACCATGATTACTTTGTGACGGCAGGGCACCGTTTATCAGATCCAAGGTCCGAAGCTGGGAAGCAGTCTTCCTGGGCCAGACATGATGAGCAAATATACACACCGACGTTACGTTACGGTTAACTGCCTTTACTGAGCTTGTGAAGTTGGCAAAACACAAACAGCTGGCCTTAGTGTGAGAGCGCAGCGTACCCCTTGCGAGCCTTGTTGCTGTTCTGAGACTTGTGGTGCTTTTCACCATACTGAATTGTAGACTGTAGATTCTGGTAGCTAGGGTCCTTCCAAAACACTGTAGACCATTCTGCAGGGGCATGAATCTTCCCCACGAGTGACACTTGTAGGACACTTGTATCCTTTATTAACAGCAAAATCTCTAAAATAAAATAATAAGCAATTACATCACTAGATATCCGGAGTATAGAGGACTCCTCTCAGGAGACCTATAATAATGACGATACCCTTACATACAACAGGGACAATACCCTGCAAGAGAAAACTTTTTAAACCCACAGGGACAATAACCTGCAAGAGAATATGTTTTAAACCGGACGCGTTTCCCCGTACTTAAGATAGTATTACGGTTCATCAGGGGTTAAGTGAGAGTGCTAACTAGAGTATAATAGAAGTTAGATTGTACAACTTATTCCATTCTGTGAAGTAGATACAGCAACGAAACACATAGCAAACGGTATATATCAAGCACATATAAAGATTCCTTGTGATGTAAGTATATGCAGACGAGTTATGGCATCACTCTGACATCCAGGGTTGCGGTAAATAGTTTTTGAAGGTGTTATTCATTCCTGCAACCATGGACCCCTTTTGGCCTGGAGATCCCGGGCGGTACCAGCGACCAGACCCCCAGCGATCAGACATTTGTTTAGGCGTGGAGTACCCCTTTTAAGTCCATGTTTTCCAAACAGGGTGCCTCCAACTGTTGCAAACTACAACTCCCAGCATGCCTTCGGCTATCCGGGCATGCTGGGAGTTGTAGTTTTGCAACAGCTGGAGGCGCTCTGTTTGGAAAAAACTGCCTATAGTTATTTCTGCAGTGGGAATTCTGCTGTGTGAATGGGAGAGTGAAATCTCCATAGAAGTTAATGCAAAATAAAATTTGCAGAATGTCCATGTGGAATTTTTGTGCGTAATTTTCCGCCGTGTGAACGTGGCCTAAGAATGTATACCCCACACGTCTTTTATCTTGTGAATTAGTAAATTACAGGTGAACGCTGACCTTCTAGGGTTTCCGAAGTGAAAGTCGATCGCTGGTGTGAATTACCCATGGGGTGCGCACCAGCTGTCACCACTGAATAATGTATCACATTGGGTGTTTATGGCGGTGTAGCCCCGATTACTACGAAAGCAGATACAGAGATCCTCATCTAACCGGTGCCTTTGGTTCCCCCCTGTAGTGGTGAAGTATCGAGTGACCGTTCACACCGGCAATGTGAGTGGAAGTGGAACTGATGCTAATGTCTTCCTCTGTCTCTTTGGAGATTTGGGGGATACCGGGGAACGTTTCCTCATTGACTGCAAGAACAACATGAACAAGTTTGAGAAAGGCAACGTAAGTACGAGGAGCGAGGGGGGAGGACGAAGAAACACAGCATCTGGGGGAGGGGGGATAGATAGATATAACATAGATATATTGCTGCAAGTACAAAACAGCAGCAACACTCAAAAATGTGGGAAAAATATGTTTAGCTTCTTTATTTCATCCAAACCATCCAAAAATACAATGTTTCGGCTACCAGCATGTAGCCATTTTAAAGTATAAATCAGTTATTAGATACAAGATAGATAGATATGAGATAGATAGATAGATATGAGATAGATAGATATGAGATAGATAGATAAGAGATAGATAGATACATATGAGATAGATAGATATGAGATAGATAGATAGATATGAGATAGATAGATACATATGAGATAGATAGATAGATACATATGAGATAGATAGATGTGAGATAGATAGATATATATGTGATAAATTGATAGATGGATAGATATGAGATAGATAGATAGATTTGAGATAGATATGAGATAGAAAGATAGATAGATATGAGATAGATAGATATAAGATAAATAGATAGATATGAGATAGATAGATAGATAGATATGAGATAGAGAGATAGATATGAGATAGATAGATATGAGATAGATAGACATGAGATAGATAGATATGAAATAAATAGGTGTGAGATAGATAGATAGATATGAGATAGATAAATAGATAGATAGATATGAGATAGATATGAGATAGATAGATGTGAGATAGATAGATATGAGATAGATAGATAGATAGATAAATATGAGATAGATAGATATGAGATAAATAGATATATATGTGATAAATTGATAGATGGATAGATATGAGATAGATAGATATGAGATAGATAGATTTGAGATAGATAGATAGATATGAGATAGATATGAGATAGATAGATAGATAGATGTGAGATAGATAGACATGAGATAGAGAGATAGATAGATAGATATGAGATAGATAGATATAAGATAAATAGATAGATATGAGATAGATAGATGTGAGATAGATAGATAGATATGAGATAGATAGATATGAGATAGATAGATAGATAGATGTGAGATAGATAGATATGAGATAGAGAGATATATATGAGATAGATAGATATGAGATAGATAGATATGAGAAAAATAGATATATATGTGATAAATTGATAGATGGATAGATATGAGATAGATAGATAGATTTGAGATAGATAGATATGAGATAGATAGATATAAGATAAATAGATAGATATGAGATAGATATGAGATAGACATGAGATAGAGAGATAGATATGAGATAGATAGATATGAGATAGATAAATAGATAGATATGAGAGAGATATATGTGAGATAAATAGATATGAGATAGATAGATATGAGATAGATGGATATGATATATATATATATATATATATATATATATATATATATATATATACACAGTACAGACCAAAAGTTTGGACACACCTTCTCATTCAGAGTTTTCTTTATTTTCATGACTATGAAAATTGTAGATTCACACTGAAGGCATCAAAACTATGAATTAACACATGTGGAATTATAGACATAACAAAAAAGTGTGAAAATATGTCATATTCTAGGTTCTAGCCACCTTTTGCTTTGATTACTGCTTTGCACACTCTTGGCATTCTCTTGATGAGCTTCAAGAGGTAGTTGAAGGAGTTCCCAGAGATGCTTAGCACTTGTTGGCCCTTTTTGCCTTAACTCCAAACCATCTCGATTGGGTTCAGGTCCAGTGACTGTGGAGGCCAGGTCATCTGGCGCAGCACCCCATCACTCTCCTTCTTGGTCAAATAGCCCTTACACAGCCTGGAGGTGTTTGGGGTCATTATCCTGTTGAAAAATAAATGGTGGTCCAATTAAATGCAAACCGGATGGAATAGCATGCCGCTGCAAGATGCTGTAGTAGACATGCTGGTTCAGTATGCCTTCAATTTTGAATAAATCCCCAACAGTGTCACCAGCAAAGCCCCCCCCCCCCCCCCCCCCCCATCACACCTCCTCCTCCACACCAGCACACCTGTGAAGTGAAAACCATTTCAGGTGACTACCTTTTGAAGCTCAACAAGAGAATGCCAAGAGTGTGCAAAGCAGTAATCAAAGAAAAAGGTGGCTACTTTGGAGAACCTAGAATATGACATATTTTCACACTTTTTTGTTATGTCTATAATTCCACATGTGTTAATTTATAGTTTTAATGCCTTCAATGTGAATCTACAATTTTCATAGTCATGAAAATAAAGAAAACACTGAATGAGAAGGTGTGTCCAAACTTTTGGTCTGTACTTTATATATATATATATATATATATATATATATATAGATAAATAATAAAAAAAAAATTCCAGAAGAGCAGCACAACAAATTTGAGAAAGACGATGCAATGGTGCACGCTGGGTGTGGACCTTGGTGAGAGGTTCACATGTACTAGAGAAAAACAAGAGACCAGCAGCACACAGAAATTAGGTGCAAAAAAGGTGAAAATGTATTGCATTATCCCAGTGTACAAAGGAAGCGACATTTCAGCGACCTCTCGTCGAGAGGTCGCTGAAACGTCGCTTCCTTTGTACACTGGGATAATGCAATACATTTTTCACCTTTTTTGCACCTAATTTCTGTGTGCTGCTGGTCTCTTGTTTTTCTTTATATAGATAGATAGATAGATAAATAGATAGATATGAGAGATAGATAGATATATAGACAGCAAACAAAGAGAAATATATATATATATATATAGATAGATAGATAGATATGAGATAGATAGATATGAGATAGATAAATAGATAGATATGAGAGATAGATAGATAGATATGAGATAGATAGATATGAGAGATACATAGATAGATAGATATGAGATAGATAGACATTAGATAGATGATAGATATTAGATAGCAACGGTAAAGACCGCAGCACACAGGACGTTCTCCAATGAAAAGTGAATTTATTCCATAAAACAGCAAGCAAAAGGGAAGCTACGTTTCGGTAGTCTCACACCACCAGGTGTAAAATAAGGGGTAACTCACTGAAATCCGTTCCTTAGGCGCATTGTTATGCTTGTAAATGGTTTTATTCCTAATGCGCCCCAGCGTGCCTTTGAGGTGGGAAGCTGGCTGGCCGGGCTCCCCTGTCTCATCTATAATCACTCCCTACCCCACCCCCAGCTTGAAAATTCTAATTCTTTACTCTCATGTCACTGGAACGTGAATGCTGGCAGGGGGGAGGTCAGCGCTCTGCTCTGTGAGCAGAACTCAGGAGTCGCTGGCTCACTACACCCGGAAATCGGGCGCATAGAGTGGTGCATACAGACGCGCTTACCTCCCCCAGAGAGTGAATATAGAGGAGGCAGGGCAGCTCGGCCACCCGGCTCCCTGCCTCCAATGCGCACTGGGGCGCATTAGGAATGAAACCATTTACAAGCATAACAATGCACCTAAGGAACAAATTTAAGTGCTTAACTCATTGTTTTACAGCTGTTCACCTGCTCTATAGTGCGGGTAAACTAGCTGTCAGATTCTCTTTAAATCCCTGGTGAGACTTAGCTTGCCAGTGACTTCAGTAAATCTTGTTATTGGGCCTGAATTTTTATGGGATTAAAGACAGGTTTGGTAGTGGGGCCTTTTATCCCTTACCTGGGCCGTTCCAAGGTTTTAGACTAGCCCACTGAGGGTGTGAGGAACTTGCACTACTAAAAAGGATTGGAATCGGAGATTTGCAACCTCAAAAAGGAGATTTTGTCATCTGTAATACATTTATTGTGTACTTTGTTGGGTAGTTAGTAGTAAGTCACCTGTATAGACAGGAACAAGATCGGTATATTTAGTGCTGGACAAGCAGGACTTATTTTGTGTTTATGCCTAAGTGTGACGGCTGTATTTGTTTTGTTACTGAACAACAAAATGTCACTTCCATGTTCCTGTCTCTGACTGCCGTTTTGTCGTTATTTGACTGGTTCTATGGAGCCAAACTACCAAACTAAATAGATAGATAAAAGCAAATCTACATATAATCTATATGTATAAGGCCTTATCTCCCCGCTATATAAGGCTAGCTTCACACATGCTTTTGTCCCATGTTTAGTGTGCATGTTAGGATAGCTCATGACTTACATGCTAAATGTGTCCATAGTGGCCCATTACCAGACACAGAGATAAAACATGTCCTCTAAGCATCTGTCTGGCCGATGTATGTCAGAATACAGCAGAAAGTGAGGAATAGAATAGATGAGTAGCATATTCCTCTAGGGCTGGGCGGTATGACCAAATATGTGTATCGCGGTATTTTTGTAACTTATGGCGGTTCCGCGGTATATAACGGTATTTCTTTCACCCCCCCACCCCCCCAAATCATATTACCGCTGTTCTGCTACCCCCACCAAATCATGTGACCCGCCAGCGCTGTTCTGCTACCCCCCACCAAATCATGTGACCCACCAGCGCTGTTCTGCTCCCCCCACCAAATCATGTGACCCGCCAGCGCTGTTCTGCTCCCCCCCACCAAATCATGTGACCCGCCAGCGCTGTTCTGCTACCCCCCACCAAATCATGTGACCTGCCAGCGCTGTTCTGCTACCCCCCACCAAATCATGTGAACCGCCAGCGCTGTTCTTCTCCCCCCCACCAAATCATGTGACCCGCCAGCGCTGTTCTGCTCCCCCCCACCAAATCATGTGACCCGCCAGCGCTGTTCTGCTCCCCCCCACCAAATCATAGTTACATAGTTACATAGTTAGTACGGTCGAAAAAAGACATATGTCCATCAAGTTCAACCAGGGAATTAAGGGGTAGGGGTGTGGTGCGATATTGGGGAAGGGATGAGATTTTATATTTCTTCATAAGCATTAATCTTATTTTGTTCCAGGAATGTATCTAATCCTGTTTTAAAGCTGTTAATTGTTCCTGCTGTGACCAGTTCCTGAGGTAGACCGTTCCATAAATTCACAGTCCTCACGGTAAAGAAGGCGTGTCGCCCCTTGAGACTAAACTTTTTCTTCTTCAGACGGAGGGAGTGCCCCCTCGTCCTTTGGGGGGGTTTAACCTGGAACAGTTTTTCTCCATATTTTTTGTATGGGCCATTAATATACTTATATACGTTTATCATATCCCCCCTTAAACGTCTCTTCTCAAGACTAAACAATTGTAACTCCTTTAATCGCTCCTCATAGCTAAGATGTTCCATGCCCCATATTAGTTTAGTCGCGCGTCTCTGCACCCTTTCCAACTCCACAGTGTCCCTTTTATGGACAGGTGCCCAAAACTGAACAGCATATTCCAGGTAAGGCCGTACCAATGATTTATAAAGGGGGAGTATTATGTCCCTGTCCCTTGAGTCCATGCCTCTTTTGATACATGACAATATCCTGCCGGCTTTGGAAGCAGCAGCCTGACATTGCATGCTATTCTATAGTCTGTGATCTACAAGTACACCCAGATCCCTCTCTACCAGTGACTCTGCCAGTTTAATCCCCCCTAAGACATACGACGCATGCAGGTTATTAGTACTCAGATGCATAACTTTACATTTATCCACATTGAACCTCATTTGCCAAGTGGATGCCCAGACACTTAGCCTATCCAAGTCATCTTGTAACCTATACACATCCTCTATAGACTGTACCGTGCTACAAAGCTTGGTGTCATCTGCAAAGATAGAAACAGAGCTGTTAATACCATCCTCTATATCATTGACAAATAAATTAAACAACAGCGGTCCCAGTACAGAACCTTGGGGTACACCACTAATTACCGGGGACCAATCAGAGTACGAATCATTGACCACCACTCTCTGGGTATGATCCATGAGCCAGTGTTCAATCCAGTTACAAACTAAAATTTCCAAACCCAAAGACCTTAACTTACCTGTCAGACGTCTATGAGGGACAGTATCAAACGCTTTAGCAAAATCCAGAAACACTATATCCACAGCCATTCCTCTGTCAAGGCTTCTACTCACCTCTTCATAAAAGCAAATTAGATTGGTTTGACAACTTCTATCCTTAGTAAACCCATGCTGGCTATCACTTATAATACAATTATCCCCTATGTATTCCTGTATGTAATCCCTTATAAGTCCTTCAAACAATTTACCCACAATGCACGTTAGACTTACCGGTCTATAGTTTCCTGGGGAAGACCTAGAGCCCTTTTTGAAGATTGGCACCAAATCATGTGACCCGCCAGCGCTGTTCTGCTCCCCCCACCAAATCATGTGACCCGCCAGCGCTGTTCTGCTCCCCCCACCAAATCATGTGACCCGCCAGCGCTGTTCTGCTACCCCCCATCAAATCATGTGACCCGCCAGCGCTGTTCTGCTACCCCCCACCAAATCATGTGACCCGCCAGCGCTGTTCTGCTCCCCCCACCAAATCATGTGACCCGCCAGCGCTGTTCTGCTCCCCCCACCAAATCATGTGACCCGCCAGCGCTGTTCTGCTCCCCCCCACCAAATCATGTTACCCACCAGCGCTGTTCTGCTCCCCCCATCACCAAATCATGTGACCCGCCAGCGCTATTCTGCTCCCCCCCAATTAATTATCAGCCCAGCGGGGTACTACTCACATGTGTCACCCACAAGCACTGCCCTCTTCCTCTTTGTTGGGGGCCGCTGGCGCTGGAACTCTATACTGTACGCCAGTGGTCTCCAACATGCAGACCTCCAGATGTTGCAAAACTACAACTCCCAGCATGCCCGGACAGCCAACGGCTGTCCGGGCACGCTAGGAGTTGTAGTTTTGCAACAGCTGGAGGTCCGCAGGTTTGAGACCACTGCTGTACGCTGTATCCCTATGCCCGGGCTGCAAAAGATAAAGAAAATAAACTTTAACTTACCTACGTGGGCCTTACGCTGGGGACGGGAACGTCGGACAGCCGTCAGCCTATCACCGGCCGGAGCGATGTCCCGCCCCGGCCAGTGATAGGCTGAGCCAACTGTCATGTAAGGAGCTCTGGCCGGCTTCTTACATGACAGTGCGTTTAACCTATCACTGGCCGGGGCGGGACATTGCTGCGGCCGGTGATAGGCTGACGGCTGTCCGACGTTCCCGTCCCCAGCGTAAGGCCGACGTAGGTAAGTTAAAGTTTATTTTCTTTATCTTTTGCAGCCCGGACATAGGGATACAGCTTACAGCAGTGGTCTTAAACCTGCGGACCTCCAGCTGTTTCAAAACTACAACCCCCAGCATGCCCGGACAGCAGTTGGCTCTCCGGGCATGCTGGGAGTTATAGTTTTGCAACATCTGGAGGTCTGCAGGTTGGAGACCACTGGCGTACAGTATAGAGTTCCAGCGCCGGTGGCCCCCAACAAAGAGGAGGAGGGCAGTGCTTGTGGGTGACACATGTGAGTAGTTCCTCGCTGGGCTGATAATTAATTGGGGGGGAGCAGAACAGCGCTGGCGGGTCACATATGATTAGCTGCGCTGGGCTCATAATTTATTCCCAAGGGGGAGGGGCCCAACCGGTATTGCGGTATGGGAAAAATTCATATCGTGCAGCCCAAAAATTTCGGTATTCGGTATGAACCGGTATACCGCCCAGCCCTATATTCCTCCATTGGAATCCTTATGTATACAATAAATTTATACCATAGTAGCAAACCATAGAGTCAAACTAGAAGAGCCACAGATACACTGTAACAAACATTCAGCTGTGTGAGCAGGAGAGGCTGTGTCCTCGTGAAGCTTTAATAAAAACCTTCTCTTCTCCACAGGCAGATGAGTTTATCATTGAGGCTGTGTCTCTGCAGCAAGTAAGAAGGGTCCGCATTGGGCACGATGGGAAGGGAGGAGGCTGCGGATGGTATCTGGACAAAGTGGTAGTGAAGGAAGAAGGGAAACCAGAGACTGAAGCAATTGAGTTTCCATGTAACAGGTAGGACCAAAAAAAGTCAATAGAAGAATACAAAGCAAACATAACACACACCAATGCCCTTTGGGTACTGCAGGAGTACCCCATAATCTCACTTCTTACTTCTATTCTTTCCAGCTTTTCCAGGTGCTTAACTGTCTCTTTCATTATCAGGCATATTGATCACAGAGAAAAATAATAATGCTTCTATATGTTCCTCACTAGGTCATGCAGATTATTTGCATTGCTTTTTTAATGTGTCTTGCTTCTGTATTTGGTTCACAAATCCCTCTGTTCTGCTGCTCATTTATTGTAGCATCCACTGCTCAGGAAGGGGCGTGTCCGAGGCAAGCACTCAGCCCACCCTCACTCAAATGCATTTACTTCCTCCCTGAGTCTGCAGTGCTGTGCTGGGTCTTTTCATCCAGTCACTGCAGGCTGCTCTGTAACCCCCTCCTCTCTGTTTTCAGGCAGGAGTCTGATGGACAGGAGTGAACACAGAGGAGTGCTAGTCCTGCCCTTAGTTCCTGGACTTATTCCTAGCCTGTGCTTCAGCTGGGACAAAGATGTTGCTGCAGCTAGACAGGATTATGTTCTGGATATTATGGAGACCCCTAGTGGTCTTTTTATTAGCCATGATTTCTATAAACAGGAAATAACATTTTTTTAATCAAGTATATTAGAAAGGTTAATGTTTTGCTAAGAAGTACAACATATAAAAAGATTCTAAGTGCCCATTAAATCAGCGTATCTCCATTATTTGTCCCCTGCAAGCAGTGATGCCAGACCTGCACATTTAGATGAAATAAATAATACAGTGTAGCGCCACCTAGTGACTGTAATTAGAAGGCAAAAAATTTTTTAGAGTATAGACATTCTCATTTTGCTCAATGCTTGAATACATGATCATTTCTGGAAAATCGTTAGTGCTAAAATTTTGGAATGTTACATAATCTGCTCATTTGCCATTGACATTTTGTAATGGGAAACTAGAAATTTCTTGATGCTTTGCGCATATTTTCAAAGATATGTAACTCAGAAGAAGCCTGAGGCTGCTATGTGGCCCTGGAAGGAGTGGACCCCTACACATGTTGTCTCCGTTGCTATTATTTATGGGTGTGGAGAACATTTAGATGACAAGAATCTCTTAAATGGAGGTCACATGAATAGGACCACATTATCTTGACGGGGCCTCCTTTACTTTGTTGTATAAATATTATATGATGTCGTGTTGCTTTCATATGTCTGTTTACTGAACAGGTGGTTTGATAGGAATGAGGACGATGGTCACATAATTCGAGAGCTGGTCCCACTTGGAGACTCACAAAATCTAAGAAGTAAGTTAATCAAAAACAGCACCACACAGTGTGTGCGGTATTGCGGCTCAGTTCCATTGAAGTGAATGGAGCCAAGTTGTAATACCACACACAACCTGAGGACAAGTGTGGTGCTCTGTTTTTTTTTTATTCCTGGATACCCCTTTAAAACTGCATAGCAACACAACTTACCTCCGCCAGCTGTATAGTATACATTGGGGCATAGCGCAGGGCTGTATGTTATACAGGAGCCCGGACTCCCATAATGATAATGACAGGAGTCTCTGCTGGGGGGGATGTGCCCTATGCTATACAGCCGTGGGTACAGCTTATGCGGGACAGAAGGTATACACTGTATATTTTCTATCTAGCAAGAATATACAGTAAAGCAGTGATCTGTATAGATTTAAAGGGGTGCAATTTAAAGGGGTGGGTACTCCACTGAACAGCATTCAGAATATTTAGTTCCGAACTCTGTGTGCGCATGCTGTGGGGATCGGCCACACCCCCTTGTGACATCATGCAAGGGGGGGCCCTCCGATAGAGTTGCATTGAGGGGCATGGTGTGACATCACGAGGGGGCGTGGTCAACCCCCGCAGCGAGCACACAGCATTTGGAACTAAATGTTCCGAACGCTGGCCAGTGGAGTACCCTTGAATGTTTTGGTCACTATACAGTAAACCAGACATCTGTATAGATTGCTGGTTTACTGTAACCCCTTGAGCGCTATGTGCCTGAATTCCACTTCAAAAATCCACTCAGAAATTCCTGCGCAGCAGAGTCCCATTGCTGTCAAAGAGATTCTGCTGCACTATTCACACTACAGAATTTCATCTGCATGAACCAACTTCAGAGTGAACATGTGGGTGACTACTTACTCTGTGCCCCCTTAGCTACCCCCTGTGTATAGTAATCCTAGAGGTCCATTGCTGTTTCATTGAGTCTCATATCCCAGATGAAGAAGGTTTCTTGACTCTCTAGTGACATCTCTTCCGCTCCTGTAGGTATAAGTTACCACTTCCACATTAAGACGGGAGATGTCAGCGGTGCCAGCTCTGATTCCAGAGTCTTTGTCAAGCTGTACGGAGAGAAAGGAGACACCAACAAGCAGTTCCTACTCGTCTCTGACAA
Source organism: Hyla sarda (assembly GCF_029499605.1). Taxonomy (NCBI): domain Eukaryota; kingdom Metazoa; phylum Chordata; class Amphibia; order Anura; family Hylidae; genus Hyla; species Hyla sarda. The sequence continues at coordinate 569,437,083 of NC_079189.1, read as the reverse complement.
CGACTTGGCTGATAACTTCGAGCGGGGACGGGTGGACAGCTTCACTATAAACACTATAGACATTGGGAAGGTAAGAAAGTCTTTTACATAAAAGTCACTTCACAATACACATGATTGAGGTAACAAGCCTGGTCCCAGCAGCTGCATTTATCAATTTTCCCCATGACAACACTTCTTGGTAGAATGCAGTTCAGCCTTGTCAGAGATTTCACTTTTGGATTAAAAAAGCCTATGATAAATCTGAAGTCACTAAAACATAGTTCTTGTCTGCTTCTGAGTTTTCTCAGTTTCTAAAAATGCTAGATGGATACAGAAAATCTATATGTGAAAAACTCCATGGATGTTCTATTAGAGCCCATATGGGCTGTTAATAAGCTTTATAGGAAAGAGAAATAACTAAAATAAAATTATATTAGGACTAAGATATAATAAAACTAAGAACAAAATAGAAGAACTATAGAGTTATTTCATAAAAAAAACGTATGTATCATTTTTCACTGGTAAATAGGAAAGAGCAATTAGAGGGAAATAAACCCATGGTCTTAACAATCCTGTCCATTGCTGGACTATAACTCCATTTTAATAATTAGCTTCAGTATACTTAAAGAAAGCTCCATTTACTTACATTGCACATAAAATGACAGTGTATAGAACCTCCAGGGTGGGAAGCAGGGGGTGGAGCATATTTATAGGCCACACCTCTGCAGAGCCCAGAATTATTATTATTTTCAACCTGTGTCTCTATGGGAGTTTTTCTCTCTAGCAGTCTGTCTACTATAGTCCCCTGTATGTCTATAACAATGCAGGCTGGACCCAAGATGGCAGCACTAGACTTCACCTACACCAGTAGCCTTTCCTTGGTCCTAAAAGTGGTTTCCAGGACTCATATATTCCCAGAACGTACAGTAGAGCTGAATTGCTCTACAGCACAACTAGAAAATTGCAAGAAAGGATGTACTAATAAAATTAAGTAACATATAACAAGAATTCAGAATTCAGGACCTCTGCCAGATCTTAAAATGGCTTGGAAAATACCCAGGGCAGCTCTGGTTTTAACATGTATTTCTTTATCTGTTTTCCCTGTCACTCCCTTTTTCCTCTTCGCACTGGTTATTTGAAGTGCTGACTTACCTAATATTGCACTATACCTAATAAGCCAATATAACACAATATAGCAATCTCCGAAAGACCATTTACAATACTGATAAAGAGATTTCCGAAACCCTACAGGGGCGATTGAAAGAATTACCAACACAGCGCCCCCCGCTGGTTCTCTCTTAAAAGTCCATTTGATTGTCATTACTTGAATAGCTTCAGCTTTTATTGCTTGGTGTTTTATTTGATTGGTTCTCAATAAACTTCAGTGCATTCATTATGTGATTTTGCCACAAGCTTCAGAGACTTCCAGCGATAGTTGGAATGAGATGTTATGAGTCTGATATTTCCCGTTATCGAACTCTTGTAAGCCTTGCTTCTATTTTATTTGACATGATTTAGATTGCAAGCTTTGAGGCTCAGGATCTCCTTACATTTTGATATAATATTGTGACCAAGGGTACTTTATAGAGAGGGTCATGATGAGAGTAGTAGTCCATGTTGTTAGTGTTGTAAATGTCATGTTGATAAGTATTTTATGACCTGAAGTTGCCCTGTGTGCCCAAATTCACCCACCTTTTCAATTGAAGCTGTTTCCCTATCACAAAGCCCAGGAAAAAGACTTCTGGTTGCGGCACTGCCTGATCTTTTTACCTGAATCTTCTGACTCTCATCCTCATAATTCAACCTTATCTTCCATCCTCATATCCTGACCTCATATCCTGAACTCTTATCCTGACTTTATAGCGTGTCCTCATATCCCTTTTCACATCCATCCTCATATCCTGTCCTTATATCCTGACCTCATATCTCGTCCTTATATCCTGTCTCCATATCTTATCATCATATTCTGACCTCATATCACGTTTGTTTATGCTAACCTTATAATCTGTCCTCGTATCCCGTCCGCATATCCTGTCCTCACATCCCGACCTCATATCTCGTCCTTATATCCTGTCCCCATATCTTATCCTCATATTCTGATCTCATATCACGTTTGTTTATGCTAACCTTATAACCTGTCCTCGTATCCCGTCCTCATATCCTGTCCTCATATCCCGACCTCATATCTTGTCCTTTTATGCTTACCTCATATCCTAATCTCATATACCATCCTCATATCAAGTCCTCCTATTCCGTCCTCATTTCCCAACCTCATATCCTGTCCTTATATTCTGACCTCATATCCCAACCTTATAACCCGTCCTTCTATCCCGATCTTATATCTCATCCTAATGTTCTTCCCTCATATGCCATCCATGTATCCTAAACTAATATCGTGTTCTCATATCTCAACCTCATATCCCGTCCTCATATCCCACCTCATATCCCGTCCTCATATCCCACCTCATATCCCATCCTTATATCCCAACCTCATATCTCATCCTTATATATCAACCTCATATCCCGTCCTCATAACCCAACCTCATATCCCATCATTGTATCCTGACCTCACATCCCAACCTCATATCTCTTCCTCATATCCCGTCCCCATAACCCTTCCTCATATCCCGTCATTGTATCCTGACCTCACATCCCAACCTCATATCTCTTCCTCATATCCCGTCCTCATAACCCTTCCTCATATCCCGTCATTGTATCCTGACCTCACATCCCAACCTCATATCTCTTCCTCATATTCCGTCCTCATAACCGATCCTCATATCCTTGTATCCAGACCTCATATCCCGTCCTCGTATCCTGACCTCATATCCCGTCCTCGTATCCTGACCTCATATCCCGTCCTCGTATCCTCACCTCATATCCCGTCCTCGTATCCTCACCTCATAACGCGTCCTCCTATTTCTTTTCTCATATCCTCATATATATCTCTTTAGATTGCTCCAAATTTACCCAGCAATGGGGGGGACATACTAAGAGAAAAATAGTGAGTTGTTACATAGAAGTTAAAGGAATATTAATTTATCTTTTTATACAGAATCTTATTGAAATTATGTTTTGATTTTGAACATGATCCTTTTTGTGGTCCAGCAAACCTTATGACACCACAACCATCCAAGTCAAATTTGGCATAGCAGCTCGTACAGCTGTGCTGGGCTGCGACAATATCTTTCACCCTTTAGTCCAATGCTGACTAATACACAACTTATAAGAATAATTACATTTCCTTCTCATCAGATCAATAAGCTGCTCATCGGTCATGACAATGTGGGGATCCGTGCAGGATGGTTCCTGGCTAATGTGGTAGTGGAGGTTCCGGCACATGGCAAGCAATACATGTTCCCATGCAACCGCTGGCTCTGTAGGGATGAGTGTGACGGCAAAGTGGAGATTGAAGTGTACGCCAGTGAAGTGATCGACATCGAGAAACGTAAGTTAAACTTATTGCAAGTTACTGATGCTAGTGAATCCCAACTTGTTGCTTTCTAAGTTTTGCAAAACTCCAACTCCCATCATGTCCCTGCAGGATTTTATATAGCTTAAAATCTATCAGGGTCATGTAATGATCACATGGGAGAGACATGGGACAATTGACCAGGACAGATTCCTAACACCTGAAACAATAAAGGCTTCTATTCCATAACTGCAAGCAGAGATCATGAAAACCATGAGGAATTAATGTGGAAGATATATATAAATATGAGCAATTCTTCTCTTTAAATAATGACTTTAACTCATTTTTTTTAAACAGAGCCCCAGGTCCCTTATACACTCATATGCATGTATCTGCCTGTAGCTACCTCGGTACTGAAAGCTTAGGAGCTCACTGTATACTGTTTTCTAAATAAGTTGTGTACAGTGAGGCTCCCTCTAGTGGTGGTCACAGGCAACCAAAATTATATCATTTAACAGTTTGACAAAGTTTGGAGCTCTGTATAAGAAAAATGATACTCCCATTGTTATAAAGATATTATAAGAAATTATGTTTTACTTCAGTCTTGACAATTTTCTAATAATAAAATTAACACTAAGACATGCTAAGCACCAGTAAGTAATAGTAAGGAAGTGAAATACATTGTACATACTGTACCTAATGAGTTTGGGCAAATGGGCCATTTGACACTATTTTCTCTACCTTACAAATTAATGGTTGCTGTGGCACTACATCCTGTAGATCCGGTCTGGTGCACACGCATATAGGGGAAAATTTATTAATATTACACCATTTTTTTTGCAAAATAACGCAAATTTTGGCATGCGTCTGTGTAACACAGATGTCTTAAACTTCCCTTACTTTTGGTGTGACACAGGTTGTGGCATCAAGTTTGTTAAGAAGCCAGCGACCAAGCTTTTCTTTTTCTCTACAGTTGTCAATTATGAAGTTAATGTGACCACAGGCAATGTGCGAGGTGCAGGCACCAATGCCAATGTCTTCATGCAGCTCTATGGAGACCGTGGGAAGACAGAGGAGACCTCCTTAAGAAGCCGCTCTAATGATTTTGAGAGAGGAGCTGTCGACAGCTTTAAGGTTTCGAATAATTAACTTCCTTAGAATAATCTGTTATATGTCTTCAATTCTAATCCTATATATACAGTATATATAGCCAGAATGGTTGGAGCCATTGTTAGGAGACTTAGGCTTCTTCTAACATTCATGAGGCCTAGTTAATATACATGATGTGTAGAGGTTCTGTCCTCATTAATATTTATGATGTGTGTCAAATTTAAATTTTAAGTTTTTATAAGTTCTGAAAGGATGTTGCTTATGTTATAACCCCAGGGTATCAATATTTTATGCAGGGACTGTTTTGGGGAGAACAAAATGAGCATTGTCGAGGGCTTCAATATACTGAAAGGTCCCTGTAAATGGTAAACCCAGGGGGTAGCTGGAACCACCCAGTATTTGTGTAATATGATGGTGTTGTTTTTTAGAACTGAATTGCAGTATTATGGATGAACCATATGGCAGTGTTATGTGAGCTATTTTGACCACTAAGCCTAATAATACGCTGACACCTCCTGTAGATAAAGCACAGCAGTCTCCTTATCATCCCAGACAGGATTACAATGATAGGTGACACTAGCGTATAGATAAAACAGGATTAGCCAATTCAAAATAGGTGATAGTCACAGCTCCCTTCCACCCCCCCCCCCTGCACAATGACCTCTGCATAAGTCAAAAAGTATGCCTAAAAAACTCTCCCATAGAAGTCAGTGAGTCCCCTTCAGTCTATTGTATCCTATGTGCAGGGGCTGCTTTAAAGCATCTCTCTAAATGTTGTGAATAAAGCTGAGGCAATATGGCTGCCTGCTCAAAAATGTACCAAAAATAAAATGTTAAAAATTTACAATGAGAAAATAGAAACCGATTAGGAAAAGAAACACATTTCAGTAGGTGACTCTAAACATTAAAAAAATATATCCTGTCCCCATATCCCATCTCATATTTTGTCCTTCGTCCAGTGGCGTTGCTAGGGTTGGTGTCACCCGGTGCGGTAGAAAATGGTGTCACCCCCATACCTCCCCCCTCCCCCAGTAAGTTTTTAGCCTGTTGTGACAGACACCACGGTTGTAGCGCATTGTGAGAAATTCCAGTATAATAATCAGATATACCAGTTGCCACAGAATGGGAAAGTGTTAAAGAAGTTTTCACCATTTAAATATACAGCTCCCAGAATTACTTAAAGGGGTACTCCACTGTAAAACATTTACTTTTATATCAACTGGTGCCAGAAAGTTAAACAGATTTTTAAATTATTTCTATTTAAAATCTTAATACTTACAGTACTTATAAGCTGGTGTATGCTCCACAGGAAGTTGTGTAGTTCTTTCCAATCTGACCACAGTGCTATTTGCTGACACCTCTGTCCATGTCAGGAACTGTCCAGAGCAGAATAGGTTTGCTATGGGGATTTGCTCCTACTATGGACAGTTCTTGACATGGACAGAGGTGTCAGCACAGAGCACTGTGGTCAGACAGAAAAGAAATTAAAAAAGAAAATAACTTCCTGTCAATCACTTATACAGCAGCTAATAAGTACTGGAAGGATTAAGATTTTTAAATAGAAGTAATTTACAAATCTGTTTAACTTTGTAGCACCAGTTGATTAAAAAAAAATGTTTTCCAGTAGAGTACCCCTTTGAGCATTGGTGAGGTTATGCTGGGAGTTGTAGTTTCACTGACCATAACTGTAGAACTGACAAGCGACTACAGCTCTGATAGGACACAGAGAGGAGAATGTACAATGATATCAGTGACTACAGGGGACGTCTTCTCTATAGTGAGGAGAATACACAATTATATCAGTGACTACAGGTGACGTCTTCTCTATAGTGAGGAGAATGTACAATGATATCAGTGACTACAGGTGACGTCTTCTCTATAGTGAGGAGAATACACAATGATATCAGTGACTACAGGTGACGTCTTCTCTATAGTCTTCCATTATCTAATTCAGATGGTACATACCGCCTGGTCCAGCTAAATCTTCTGTCTGTAGAATGTGACGCCCAGACGTCTCCTCCCTATGTCAGCGCATTCTCAACCTCTATATGAAAACAATTATTATTATAAACCTGCCAGACACTGTATCCTCTAAATATAATACTACTATACACTATACTCTTTGATTATAAACACACCATACCCACTGAATATAATAATACCACACACTGTACATTCTGAATATAATACCAACACATACTGTACCCTCTGAATATAAATCTGCCACATACTGTACCCCTGAATATAATACTATCACATACTGTACCCTCTGAATATAATACCAACACATACTGTACACTCTGAATATATTACTACCACCCACTGCGCCCTCTGAATATAATACTTAGAGATGAGCAAACTACAGTAAATTCAACTCGTCGCAAACTTCTCGGCTCGGCAGTTGATGGCTTTTCCTGCATAAATTAGCTCAGCTTTCGGGTGCTCCCGTGGGCTGGAAAAGGTGGATATTGTCCTAGGAGAATCCTTCCTATGAATGTATCCACCTTTTCCAGCCCACCGGAGCACCTGAAGGCTGAACTAATTTACGCAGGATAAGCCATCAACTGCTGAGCCGAGAAGTTCGTGACGAATCGAATTTACTGTAAGTTCGCTCATCTCTAATAATACTACCACAAACTGCGCCCTCTGAATATAATACTACCACCCACTGTGCCCTCTGAATATAATACTACCACAAACTGCACCCTCTGAATATAACGTTGCCATACAGTGCACCCTCTGAATATAATACCACAACCGCAGTAACACCCCTCAACATCCATTAGCTGATGCTATTACCACGGGAGGGGGGTATTGGTGGTGTTGCTAGTGGATGATCGGGGTGCTACTACTGGGGGGGGGGGTGTTGCTGAAGGATGATGAGGGTGCTACTGGCCATCCCCCCTGGCAGTATCACCCCCATCATCCATCGGCAGGATCATCCTCCTGGCAGGAGCACCGCCATCATCCACCATCAGGATCTGCTGATGGAGGTGCTGCTGCTGGGGCGGGGGGGGGGGGGGGGGGGGGTAGTTGCTGGCGAATGATGAGGGTGCTACTGCCAGGGGGGGGAGCATTAGGTAGGCAGCAGTTCCCCCACATTAGGTAGGTAGCAGTTTCCCCACATTAGGTAGCATCTTTTCCCCACATTAGGCAGCATAGATTCCCCACATTTGGTACCAGTTTCCCCACATTAAGTAGGTACCAGTTACCCCACATTAGGTAGAAATTTCCCCACATTAGGTAGCACAGATTCCCCACATTAGGTAGCAGTTTCCCCACATTCGGTAGCACAGATTCCCCACATTAGCTAGCATAAACTCCCCACATTAGGTAGCATAGACTCCCCACATTAGGTAGCATAGACTCCCCACATTAGGCCGCAGGTTCCCTTGCAGGTTCCCCACAATGCGTCAAAGTCTCCCCACACACACACACACACACACACACATGCACACACACAAAAAAAAAAAACACATACAACACAGAGAGACACACACACAAACACACACAGTCAGAGAGACACACACTCACAGACAGACACACAGAGTCACACAGTCACACACACACACACACACACACACAGAGTCACACACAGAGTCACACACACACACACAGAGTCACACACACACACACACAGAGTCACACAAACACACAGTCACACACAGAGTCACACAAATACACAGAGTCACACACACACACACAGAGTCACACACACAAACATATATAGAGACAGACACACACACTCACCCATCCAGCGCAGCGATCCTTCTCACCGGGCGCAATGCGAGTGACGTAACTGAAGTCGCCCTGCGCGGCAATGCGGTGTGACGTCAGGCTGGCGCAGACGTGGGAGCGGAGGCCGGGCACAGTACTGGTGAAGGTGAGGGGGGGGGGGGCGTGATGACGGACAGGCGCACTGAAAGGGGGGGAGGGGTTGCTAACGGACGGGCGCACCGCACACACAGCACAGGGGGGGGTGCTGACGGATGGGAGGCCGGTCGGGCACATAGGGGGGTGTCAGTGTAGCTGGGGAGGGGGTGTGAGTGCTGCGGAGCGTCTTGGTGTCACCCCATTAGGTTGGTGTCACCCGGTGCGGGCCGCACCCCCCGCACCCGGGTCGCAACGCCACTGCCTTCGTCCACATATCTCTCTCTCTCTCTCTCTCTCTATATATATATATATATAATGTTGAAACCATTGTACGTGAAGGCCATAACTCTATGAAAACCTGGTAATTGGTTCTGAAGCCACCAAAATGTCATCCAAAATAGGAAAAAGGGAATTAAACAAAAATAAGTAGATAACTAATATAGATAAAGTAAGTCCTTACATATAAAAGTAATAAAATCTGCTGGGAGCTGTAAATCACTGTCTATGTAGAGGACAGGAGCTTCTTCAGGGCCCTGTACTGTCCACACAATGTCCCAAAAAAGGTAAAATGGAGCCACCCTCACCTGGTGTCCAAAGGAGCAGCTAACTCTGGTACAGGTAAAGAGTACAGAACATGTAGTACCACCCTGTACTGTAGGGGGCTCTACCAGACAGCCAGTCAGTGCATATGCTTCAATAATATCAGTAACACAAGTGTTTTACCAGTGAATGCCCATTCTGATTGGTCAGATCTTCCAGCCATTGCCATGTTTCACAGATCTGGACTGTCTGTAGCATTGTATGTTGAGTCTGGTTTTAAGTTACAATGGTCCAGAAAAGAACATTGTACGTTGAAATTATTGTATGTTGAGGCCATTGTAAGTTGAGGGATCACTGTATTAAGATGGGGTGGATGAAAAAATATATGAATAGACCAAAAACTTTTAAAACAGTGACTCCTCCTGGACATACTAAGAGAAAAATGTGTAATTATAACATGATTTGTAATGTAAACCTCTCTGCTCTCAGATAGAGGCGGTAGATGTCGGGAAGATTCTCAAGCTTAGGATCGGTCATGACGGTACAGGCTTCGGGGATGGTTGGTTTCTAGAAACTGTTGAGATCAAACGTGTTGGCGTACAAATGTTACCAGTTGCCCAACCAGCTGACAAAAAGAAAAAGCCAAACAAAAAGAAGAAATCCAGCAAAGAAGAAGAAGTGGAGCTGCAGCCAAAGGAAGTGGTAGAGTCGTACAAGTTTGAGTGCAATAGGTGGCTGGCCCGAGGGGAATGTGATGGAGAAGTCGTGGTGGAACTTCTTCCCCAAAATGCTGAGCTTGAAGGTAAATCTTGTAAAACGAATCTACAGATAGAAATGACAGTTATTCTACAGTTATTCTACAGAACAATAAATAACACTGGATTCTGTCAAATACCATAACTCTCTATAACTCTATCACAATGGTATTGCTTTTTATGTAATTTAATAATATATCTATTATGTCTATAATATCTCTATAATATACCTGTAGGGGGAGATTTATCAAAACCTACCTAGAGGAAAAGTTGCTGAGTTGCCCATAGCAGCCAATCAGATCGCTTCTTTCATTTCTGAGAAAGCCTCTGAAAAATGAGAGAAGCAATCTGATTGGTTGCTATGGGCAACTCAGCAACTTTTCCTCTGAACAGGTTTTGATACATCTCCCTTATAATGTCTAATAACATGACACTAACCATACACAGCAACTGGCACAGCATGCCAGGACCCCTGGGAAAGAGAAAGAAAGGTTATTCAAATTACCACCCAAACTTCAATTATTCCTTATTTTTTTTTTTTTTTTTAAAGAATGAAGTCCCACCCATGAGTATGAGGCCACTCCCACTTTCTTACAGATTTTCTTTTGGTTTTAAAGCAGCATTTTAAATCTTTTTCTTCCAGAGAACACTTATGAAGTCCACGTAGTTACCGGCACCGTGTGGGGAGCTGGAACTGATGCCAATGTCTTCGTAACCATGTACGGGGAGATAGGAGACACCGGTGAACGGCAGCTGAAAAAGTCCAACCACTTAAATAAGTTTGAGAAGGGACAGGTATTGTTTTGTGCTGACCATTGTTCTTTAGTCCCTGTGTAGTGGATGATGGATGAGTAGTCAGTCTACTCTCCGTCCAGTTCGGTCACTGTGGCTGAGGAAATGGAATGGTCTTCCCATCCTTGAAAGAGTTTTCTCCACAGAACTTGTTGTTTTTCTGTAGGGAAGTGGTCACTAAGTTTTACATGAACTAACAGGACTAAAAGGTTAATGCTTCTCCTTAAAGAGAGTTTCATAAAGATGCATGGAGACTTACAGGGCATTGATGCTCGAATAGGAATTCTGGGAAGAAAAGATATATAAGTTACCTCGCACGCCCTCTTTTCTGTGTTTTACCCTATTTCACTGGGAGTGTATGTCAAGTCAAAAATCTTTCTAGAAGGAAAGAATACTCATCTGTAGACAGATGTTTTGGGCAAATGCCCCTCATCAGTACAGAGCAGGCGCTAGCTGAGAGGCCTGTCATTGTGGGACTAAAGGGGAAAGGCCTATCATTGTGGGACTAAAGGGGAGAGGCCTATCATTGTGGGACTAAAGGGGAGAGGTCTATCATTGTGGGACTAAAGGGGAGATGCCTATCATTGTGGGACTAAAGGGGAGAGGTCTGTCATTGTGGGACTAAAGGGGAGATGCCTGTCATTGTGGGACTAAAGGGGAGATGCCTGTCATTATGGGACTAAAGGGGAGAGGCCTATCATTGTGGGACTAAAGGAGAGAGGCCTGTCATTGTGGGACTAAAGGGGAGAGGCCTATCATTGTGGGACTAAAGGGGAGAGGCCTATCATTGTGGGACTAAAGGAGAGAGGCCTGTCATTGTGAGAATAAAGGAGGGAGGCATATCATTGTGGGACTAAAGGGGAGATGCCTGTCATTGTGGGACTAAAGGGGAGATGCCTGTCATTGTGGAACTAAAGGGGAGAGGCCTATCATTGTGGGACTAAAGGGGAGATGCCTATCATTGTGAGACTAAAGGGGAGAGGCCTATCATTGTGGGACTAAAGGAGAGAGGCCTGTCATTGTGGGACTAAAGGAGAGAGGCCTGTCATTGTGGGACTAAAGGAGAGAGGCCTATCATTGTGGGACTAAAGGAGAGAGGCCTTCATTGTGGGACTAAAGGAGAGAGGCCTGTCATTGTGAGATTAAAGGGGAGAGGCCTATCATTGTGGGACTAAAGGAGAGAGGCCTGTCATTGTGGGACTAAAGGGGTAATGTTTCTCCTTGACAATGATAGGCCTCTCATTATCCCTATTAAGAGGGGCAACAACCCTGAAACAGATGGATTTTCTTTCCTTCTGGAGAGATTTCTGACTTGGCAGACATTCCCAGTCAGTTTCTAAAACTCTGAGTTTGGGTGAAACACTGACTTTTACGGGAAAGCTACCTGATGAGGTGGCATGAGAGCTTCTTTACATAATCTTTCTTCTCAATGACTAATCGGCTAATGACTTATTTGCTGGGTCCTAGGACATAACACGTGGCTGCCATGATGCCTTTGGGGAGAGAGGGCTCAGCTACCTTGTGAGCACAAATGTGCAAGAAATATGTAAGAATATGTGCAAGATTCTCTAGAGTAACAACATGGTTAGGAAAAAACCTGATACTATAACGGAGGCCCATTTCATAGGTGCCATAGAACCCCCTCTGTCTATGTCACTATTATGGTTCACACATATTTCACGCATATCACTATATTTCTGCAGATTTTATTTGTTTGCACAAGTGAAATCTGCAGTGGATTACAGTACAAGGCGAGTGGATAAGATATTACCAATCCTATTTACATGATGCACATTTTCCATATAGAAAAGAGAACATGCTGCAGATTATTACCATGAACTGCACCACTTCCATAGGTGAATCCATAGGAAAATAAGAATATGAATTATCACAGTTTTGCAGGAAAATGCACATTGAAATATTTCTGCAGCATCTGGGGAGGTTACACATTACACCCTTATTCCCTATTAGAACGTATGGGAAGCGGTAGCCTAAAGTAGACATCTCCTTTACTTGACAGTGATGAAGAATTCAGATGTCATGTTTCATGTTGTAATCATGAACTCACATCGACTTTCGTGTTTTTTTTCTCTTTTTTTTTATGCAGGAAGATGTTTTCAGCATCAGTGGCATAGATTTAGGAGAACTGAAAAAGCTGAGAATCCGTCACGATAACTCAAAGGCCAATGCTGCTTGGTTTCTAGAGCGAGTGGAGATTATCGATATGAAAGATGAAACAAGGTAAGAATCTCCTATTGTAGATGATAGATGATAGGGACTCGTCTGATGGCTTCCCCACAATGGGATGGACCAGTGGTAACGTCTAGTGTAAACGTCAGGTAGGCTGTCACCCTCGGGATGGGAGGAATGCGAGATTACCAGCCATTTTTATTTTTGTCTGGAAATTTTCTTGGCTAGTGCAAATCAGACATTTGGGTAATGTAGCAGGCGAGAGTTCCCGAAATGTGTGAGTGAATGTACTGTGGTCATGGATCAAGGGCTTTTACAGATCCCAGGACAGATGTAAGACATGGCTGTGTGCATCTGACAATGGTCATTACTATTAATAATGGAGCCCTGGTGGGTTCTCATCACAACCTGAAGCAATATTTGACACAATATCCTTCATAGAGCAGAATTTGACTCCTACCAAGTCTTAGAGGAGTTTCTCCAGTCTTAAGCGATCGATTATAAAGTAAAGGATCAGGTATCAGTATCTCAAGCCTTTTTGTGTACATGGGTATAACTATTAGTTGGGATTTTACCCAGGCCCAGAAACTTAAAGGGGTAGTGCGGTGGAAAACAAGTTTTTTTCATATCAACTGGTGCCAGAAAGTTATACAGATTTGTAAATTACTTCTATTTAAAAATCTACTTCTATTGGTTTTTTCAATAGTGGGGTTATGATAGAGTGTTTGAAGGAGGAGGGAAAGACCCCAGAAGAGAGGGAGAGGTTAAAGATTTTAGTTAGGTGACAGCTGATAGCAGGAGAGAGAGACTGGATGAGGTGTGAAGGCATGGGGTCACCAGAGCAGGTAGTGGGGCGGGCGGAGGAGAGGAGCCTGGAAACCTCATCCTCCGTTACAGGCTCAAAAACTGAGAGTGATGAAGAGGAGACGTGGCTGGGAAATGGATCAGAACTTTTAGGGGACTGGGAGAGGATTTCATCACGAATGTTATCGATTTTAGTTTTGAAGTATTTGGCCAGGTCTTCAGCACAGAGATCAGTGATTGGGGTCTGTACTTTAGGCCGAAGGAGAGAGTGGAACGTGTCAAAAAGGCGTTTTGGGTGGTTAGACAGAGAGGAGATGAGGGAGGTAAAATATGTTTGTTTGGCGAGATGAAGAGCGGAGTAATAGGATTTAAGCATGAATTTATAGTGCAGATAGTCTGAAGAAGTCTTAGTTTTCCTCCACAGACGTTCAGCACACCTAGAGCATCGCCTGAGAAAGCGGGTTGTTAGCGTGTGCCAGGGTTGCTGCCGTCTGTGTCGGGAGGTTCGTGTTTTAGGGGGTGCCATTTGATCCAGGGTAGACTTTAGGGTGTCATGGTGATGTTTGGCTGCTAGATTGGGGCAGGAGAGAGAAGAGATTGGTGATAGTGAAGATTGTAGAATGTCCATAAATTGACTAGTGTTTATGGCACGCAGGTTTCTGTAAGTGTACAAGGTTGGAGTGTCCGGAAGAGGATAGGAGTTACTGATAGAGAAAGAGAGAAGGTTGTGGTCAGAGAGCTCAAAATGATAATTTGTGAATTTAGATACAGAGCAAAGTATAGAGAAGATCAAGTCCAGTGTATTCCCATCCTTGTGTGTGGGAGAGTCAGTAAGCTGTGAAAGGGCAAAGGAGGAGGTTAGAGACAGAAGCCGAGAGGCAGAAGAGGAGATTGGGGTATCAATGGGGATATTAAAATCACCCATGATGAGTGTAGGTGTTTCTGAGGAAAGAAAGTGAGGGAGCCAGGTGGCAAAAGGATCCAGGAACATTTGGGGAGAACCAGGAGGACGATAGATGACCGCCTCTCTGAGAGACAATGGGCGGAAGAGCCTGAGGGTGTGGACCTCAAAAGAGGGAAACGTGAGTGAGGGTAGTGGGGGGATGACTTGAAAAGTGCATTGTGGTGCTAGAAGCACCCCAACTCCTCCACCATGCCTGGTATCAGATCTGGGGGTATGGGAAAAGTGAAGGTCACCATAAGATAAAGCAGCGATAGAAGCAGTGTCAGAAGGTTGTATCCATGTTTCTGTGAGAGCCAGCAGATTAAGAGAATTAGTGAGAAATAAGTCATGAATCTGGGTGAGCTTATTGCACACAGATCGAGAGTTTAGGAGAGCGCAGTTAACGTTTGTAGTGGTTCCGCAAGAGGCAGGTAGTGTAGAGCAAATATTAGTGAAAGGTGGGCCAGGGTTAGGAGCAATGTCCCCAACAGCTAAAAGCAGAAGAAAGAAGAGGGAGAGCAGATGGCTGGGTGAAGTGATGAAGCGACTTCTGTGCTGTAACATGGAATGAGGTGACTTTGAGTGGTTTATGATGGTGAGCAGTGCATGCGAGCAATACATAGGTGAGGGAAGGAGGAATGGACAGATGTATATAGAGTCCACTGGAGAAATCGGTGGGGGATATAAGAGAAAATGTATTGCAATGATGCAAGTAATAAGTGTGTGCATGTTTTTTTTGTTTGTTTTTTTTTGAAAAGAGTGACTTACTTTTGTAGTTATAATATTGAGTTAGTTCCCTTTTGTTCCCTTCTGGTTCAATTCTGATATAATTCTTGATATCACACTTAAGAAGCACTTTAGATGGCAGTTTCAGATGGCATATTTGAATGTCTCAAGACCTAGGTGATAATAATAATAAGTTATAATAAGTATAACTTTCTGGTATTTGAAAATAAAATGTTTTCCACTGGAGTACACCTTTAAGGGGGCGCAAAAGGTCACTCCCATGAAAAGACTATATATACATTGCTAAGAGTAGGTAGGAGCCATGTTTTGAATTTGGGTTCCCAAGCTTTAGGTCTGACAGTCATCATTGTCTTTCCCACTTTATCCATACAGATACTTTTTCCCATGCCAAAGATGGTTGGCAGTGGATGAAGACGATGGTCAGATTTCTCGAATGCTGGTTCCGGTAAACGAAGCCTTCATGAAGAAAGATGAAGAAGGGGAAGAGCAATCCCTTGCCACCCTGGGATTGGAACAGAAAGGTTTGTGTGGTCAATAGACTCCAACCACATTTTATGGGTTCGTGATGTTATACCTGGGTCATTAACATTAAGCAGAAAAACTCCCATTCCTGCTTCTGGTTCAGTGTCAACCCCTAAAAACTGAGTTTATGTAATTAATGTGCTCAGGTCCCACAGAGACCTCCACGGTTCTGCTATTGGCAAAAGCATTGCTCTGTGCAGCAATAGAGGCA
The DNA here is from genome assembly GCF_029499605.1 of Hyla sarda. Lineage (NCBI taxonomy): Eukaryota > Metazoa > Chordata > Amphibia > Anura > Hylidae > Hyla > Hyla sarda. The sequence continues at coordinate 569,421,205 of NC_079189.1, read as the reverse complement.
TAGTGTCATAATGGTTGGACTATCTACTATGCTTTTCAATTATTAAATTAAAGAAGCGAACATTTACTTATCCCCTATTAACAGAAGAGGGGATAAGTAGCTGATCGCGGGGGGTCCGACCGATTTTGGTCCCGTAAGCTCTTGGTCAGTACGTAGCTAAACATGGAGGAGACCGTTTCTCTACCAGATTTCTTGCACAACTTTACAGATTGAAGTTTTAGTTTCTCTCATTGAAGTGTGAGCTCTTCTTATTTATATCCCTGCTACCCAAACTCCTTTTTATGTTTCATTCTTGGAATTTTACGTATTTTACGTTTCAGCGGCCGCGCTCTCCCAAGACTCCAATTTACAGTGGTAACATATGGTGTGTGATCTGAGCACAGCTCTGAAGGGGCTTGTAGATTTCTTCATTTTCTCTCTAAGTCTGTAAATACAACTCTGAGGGCTGAATTCACTTACTGCTTACAAAGCCAAGCCATCTGGGTGAAACGCGTCACCTGGGCTGACGTAGTCATATGTGTATTTTGCGCAGCATTGGTTGTAAATACTGCATGTTAGAAAATCATGTCTTTAACAGGAATTTTATGAATGAAAGATTTTGTACAATGCATTTGGAAAGTACTCAGACCCTTTCCCTTTTTTTTTTTGTTGCTCTTTGTGCTAAAATTAAAAAATAATTCAGTTTTCCCCCATCATTCAGCTCTCAATGCCCCATAACGAGAATGTGAAAACAGAATTTAAGACAATTTTTTTTATTGAAAAGGAAAAAACGAAATATTTAATTGACATAAATATTCATACCCTTTACAATGTCTCAGTAACCGTGTCCAAGCTATTAAAGTATGAAGTTGTAATGTGGAAGAGGAATCATTTTTTATTAAATATCTATATATGTATTTTGGGGTATTGTGAATTAACATGTTGAACTGTTATTAGTATGTCACATTGCCATTTTAGCGTACACTGAGGTATTACAGATGTGTAAGGGTTAACAGTTGAACTTCTGATATCACCAATGGTGGATTACTTTGCAGATGATAAGTGAACCATTGGTCACATGACTCCCCCAGTCAGTTTCTTTTTAGAAACTTCTACAAAGGACTGAGGAAGGAGTTCCCAATGCCAATCCTCTCTCCCCAGAGGACTCTACCTACTAAACAATTTGTGGTCTGACTTAGACCAGAGCAGTGTACAAATCTAGACAGAGTGATGTGAGGAAGTCTCCTAGCTCTGCTCCTGCTAGGTAGGTCAGCTTAGTCAATGTTTAACCTGCTAGGTCCAGCCATTAAAGTTGAGGCCTACTGAGCAACTTGTTCAAGCTAAAGCTTGCTCTGAGCAAGACAACCATGATTTTTCTGCACCAGAAAGCCAAGTATTGTTTCAGTTGCAAGAATCTTGCAACCTGAAACAGAATTGGGTCATTGGTGCATTGATCTTTAGTCCATGCTATGAGGGTATCTTTCTTCAAGTATGCTGTTTTCAGCTCCAAAAAGGAAACTTTACAAGCCAGAAGTGGAGAACCAGCTGAACAAGGACCCTTCGGCAAACACTAATCTCTTTGTGGGGCATCTGTGAAGCTCTGGGTTATATTACAAATGTAAAGTATTAAAATGCCGCTTCTTATGTGGAGAACAATCTGTTAATATAGAAACTCATGACTGATGGCCACCATATGCAGGTGTGGATAGTGTTAGGGAGGATAGGTAAGGGCACGTGTCAACTCTTTGTCATTTAGTATCTAGGTGTGTACAGTGCCAGCCAGCGTCACTTTTTTATTGAATATTATAATGTTATTATGCAATATTTTTTTTCTCCCAGCCAAATCCACCACATACACAATACGGGTGAAGACTGGAGACAAGAAGAATGGCGGGACTGATGCCAATGTGTTTATAACTCTGTTTGGAGAGAAGGATGACACAGGTATGCAGCACCCCTGCTAACATATTCATTTCACGTATCTCTTTGTGGCTGTATTATCCAGAAGGCCTGTGATTATAGCGTGGGCAAAGAAACAAGGGCCCAAATCTTTGAAATCCTGTCCAGTCATGGTATGCTTTATTTACATATCATGGCATCTCTAATAAAATTTTTCATCTGCATTTATAAAGATTTCTAATATATTTTATTATATAGCCTCATCATTTCACTTTATGTTCTCTTCTTAGGTTTTATGAATCTAAAAGCGTCTAAAACCAACAAGAACAAATTTGAGAGGGGGAAAATCGATGTGTTCACAGTGGAGGCTGTAGATATTGGGCAGCTCAAAAAAATAAAAATTGGTCATGACAACAAAGGTATGAAATACTATCTACATATCTATCTATCTATCTCATGTGTATCATCTCATATCTATCTATCTATCTATCTCATATATATCCTATCTATCTATCTATCTATCTATCTCATATCTATCTATCTATCTATCTCATATATATCCTATCTATCTATCTCATATCTATCTATATCTATCTATCTTATATCTATCTATTTCATATCTATCTATCTATCTATCTATCTATCTCATATCTATCTATCTCTCATATCTATCTATCTATATATCTCATATCTATCTATATATCTATCTCACATCTATCTATCTTATATCTATCTAGTTATCTCGTATCTATCTATCTATCTATCTATCTATCTATCTATCTCATATCTATCTAGATATCTATCCATCTCATATCTATCTTCTATCTCATATCTATCTATCTATCTATCTATCTATCTATCTATCTATCAATCTATCTCATATTTATCTATCTTACTATCTCATATCTATTTATCTAGTTCATATCTATCTATCTATCTATCTATCTATCTATCTATCTAACAAAAACCAGATTGGAGCAGCACGTCCTATTGTACCATAGTGCTGGTGCAAGCGGCGTAGAAAGCTTTGGTCAAAGCAAGTCAGACATCTAGGAAGGATGCCGCAGCACACAAAAATAGTTCAAGTGCAAAAAAACTGTGGGTTATTCCATGAAAATACGAGCAAGCGACGTTTCAGCTGCCAGTGCAGCCTTTTTCAAGCAACACAATAGTGACCATACAAAGTATTTATATGTAAATGAACAAACACATCAAACAAATAAGTGATACATCAATAAGTGAAAGAAAGTTACAAAAGGTGCATTTAAGATATAGGGTCCTTCCTATATCTATCTATCTATCTATCTATCTATCTACCTACCTCATATCTATTTAATTTATTAAGAGTCTATCTATTACGTAGGTCCTCCTCTTGTTGGTGGTATATGTCAGCCCAACCTTCCATATTCCCAATCTTTACCTTTTTCTAATAGACCCCCCCCCCCCCCCCCCCCCCTCCTTCCAGCCCTTATTTGTTAATGCTGCCTTGGGAGCCCTCTTCAGGCTCATATCACCCACGGAGAATAGGGGATATCTTGTATGGCCCTTTTTTCCGTAGGCTCTATGGGGGAGATTTATTAAGAAATGTGCAGAGGAAAAATTGCCCATAGCAACAAATCAGATTACTTCTTTCATTTTTTCAGAGGTCTCTGAGCTGATTGGTTGCTATGGGCAACTGGGCAACTTTTCTCTACACAGGTTTTGATAAATATCCCCCTATTTCTCCATAAATCACTTCTATAGTATATACACTGAGGGAATGTCAGAACGGACATCATCAGTTCAGCTTTGTGGTATATAAAATCTGGATCAGCAGATCGCCTCTACTCAAACGTTCTCACTAAGTCCATTTCCCTTCTCTCGCTCTGCAGTCTGCAGTAGTCATGCATATTATAAATTCCAGGGACGGGACGAGTGCTTGTACTTGGCTTACAGTCAGGTTTCCCTCTCCTGAGGTCTTAGATAATGTATCATTTCAGGTTATTTCAGGTGAGGTATGACGTCTGGGACCTGGGTCACATTCATCACTCATATTAATAGTGGCATCGAGCAGCTGCGGGGGTGGGGAGAGCGTAGTGGACATGACTCCTTGGATGGTTTCTTGGCTGAGGTTGTCATGACTTTCACTGCTCTGTGACTTGTTATTCTAGGCAGCTCTGCTGGGTGGTTCCTGGACTGGGTGGAAGTGGATGCCCCGTCACTTGGACAACGTTTGAAATTTCCGTGTGGGCGTTGGCTGGATAAAACAGAAGATGATGGCGCCATCGAGAGATACCTGTTTCCTTCAGATCTGCAGACTGAGCAGTATACACCCTGTATGTAAAGTCTTAAGCAGGATTGTTCATGGGTATTATGGAGCATAGGGGTGTCATACTTTTTATTGGCTTTGTAAAGCCATACTGTTCATGGTGTTATGTGACATAGAAGAGCCATACTGTCCATGGCAATGTGTGACATAGAACAACTATACTGTTCATGGCAATGTGTGACATTAAACTATCATACTGTCCATACCATTGAGTGACATAAAAAACTATACTGTTCATGGCACTGTGTGATGTAGGGAAGCCATATTATTTATGGCACTGTGTGACATACGCGAGCCATACTGTACATGGGATTATGTGAAATAGAACAACCATACTGTCCATGCTATTGAGTAAAATAAAACAACTATACTGTTCATGGCACTGTGTGACATAGGAAAGCCAAATTGTTAATGGCACTGTGTGACATAGGAGAGCTGTACTGTCTAAGGGCATTATGTGACATAAAACAACTACACTCGGACATTTGGAAACCATATTCTCTATTGGCATCAAGTGACATAGAGGAGCCATACTGTCCTAGGAACACTGTGTCACATTGGGAAACCATACTGTCCATGAGCATTATGTGACATAGAAGAACCATACTATCTATTTGGCACTATGGGACATGGGGAAACCATACTGTCCAAGGGGCTTATTGACAAAGGAAACCATACTGTCCACAGGATTATGTGACAGGGAGACCCATACTGCCAATGGGCACTGTGTGACATGGGGAAACCATACTGTCCATGGGGATTATGTGACAGGGAAAGCCATATTGCCTATGGGGATTATGTCACATAGAAGAGTCATAATGTCCATGGGGCTCTCGAACATATGGCAGCCATGCTGTCCTTGGACACTTTGTGACATGGGAAAGCCATACTGTCCATGGGATAATGTGACATAGAAGAGCCATACTGGCCATGGGCACTGTGTCACATAGAGAACCCTGTTAAATCTGTCCATACAAAGTTAGGAACATGTCTTAACAACAAAATGACTGATAAAATCTTCCAGAAGCCCATTCCTGGGATTCCTTTGCAGCAGATTTCTGTGTGTATGTGCCTGTGTTTTAGAAATGGCTCTTCCATTGACAGCGATGTTAATAACACGCTGACGTTGTGTTTATATCTCCCCAGTTGTTCCCTATGAGATCACAGTTTACACAAGTGACATATTTGGCGCTGGGACAGATGCTGATGTCTTCATCGTTCTTTATGGGAGAGATGGAGTGTGCACCCAGCAAAAATCCCTGTGTGTAAACAAGCGGGAGCGCAGGATGTACTTCGAGAGGAATTCTGTGGACCAGTTCATTGTGGAGGTAAAGTTTCCAAGATTTTGCAACTAAAATAATAATTTTTGAACTCCTTTCCCATCATGTGTATAGCAAAAAATAAGGCTACATATAATACACGTCTGGGCAGATTATGCAGCTATCCCACCAACAATAGAGGTCAATACGGATTAGCTCCATTAATCTTTAATAAAGTATAAAATTCCCTATAAAATATACATCACTCCATTTTCCAATATTTTTAACTAAATGATGAAAAAAATAACATAATTGGTATTGCTGTGTGCAGACATATCTGTACCATGGTATAAAATTTTTGATCCCTCAAGTATCAACACCATAATTGAAAAAAATAAATAAAAAATAAAAATAAAAAAACAATATCAGAACTACCAATTTTTGGTCATTCCAAAAAAAAGATAGAATAGAAAGCGGTCAGAAGGTCCAATTTACCCCAAAATAGTGTGGATAAAATTTTTTTTTTTAAATTGCAATGTACATTGAGATATGTTGTATGTATGTAACTGTCCCAGCTGAACTCAGTCATTCAGTCTGTAATACATGGACTTCCCGCTCAGCTGCCTTTCCTTCTCCTCCTGTAAATATTTATACCACTTGTGAAGAATTTCAGGAATCCCACGCTCAATGGACATGGGGCTTTGGTAGCAATACATAACAACCTTTGCTCCTTTCCTTTGGTAGAGCTGAAAAAATCCCCAAAAATGGAGCCATATTATGTAGATTCATTTATTCACAACTCACTGAGCACTTGGCATTACCCGGTCTTCCTACCTTCACCTTGTGAGAGAGGAAAAGCAACGATCTTCAGGAAACTGGGAAAGCTGGGTTGCACGTAGTATGCATACCACCTAACTTTCCCAGCCTCCTGAAGCCCCAGCAGTGGTACTCTGCTCATCCGTCCTGAACTCCTTAGGCTATGTTCACACCACGGAATGTTCGCACTGAAAATCTCTGTGCGGACATTCTGCAGACTGTGGGCGCCGGCGCTAAGACCGCACAGCAATGTGACGTCTCATAGACGGCTATGCATTCCGTGTGGAGTCTGCAGAAAGAATGGACAGGATAATTTTTTTCTGTAGACACGTAAATCAGAATTTCCGTGCAAGAAACATATGGCGTGGAAATTCCGTCGTCTGTACAATGCAGCAGAATCCCATTGAATACAATGGTACTCTGCTTCTGCGGAATATTCGCGTTGGAATTCCGCATGGAAATTCTGAGGTGTGAACATGGCCTTACTGCAGCATTGCCATGCCCTCTCCCTTCCTCCGCAATAAATCTTCTTTCCTCTGCCCTCCCCCTCTCCCTGCTCCCGAACTAATTTTTCTCTGAACCTGCCAGCCGGACAGTTGAATCATACTTTACCATGATGTAGGATGTTTAAAACTCCCGAACAATCTCTGCAACCCAACAGTACACCATATAACAGCATTTTACAATGAACTAATGCAAAACACATAGCAAATTATAGTGCTATGGCTGGTAATAAAATACCAATCATTTTCCACTAGCAGTGTCCTAATAGGACACTACAACTCAACTAACATCCACACCCTCGGTTCTGCTAGTTCTCCATCATAGCTTATCCCATTCTCTTGTGTTGCACCTACACTCTAGAGTGCATTGCATTAGGTCGTCATCCCTCATAACATTGCCCCGACATCTTTTGCTGTGGTAGAAAGTTGGGTAAGTCTCTCAAGGCTGTCAAAAAAAATCCAATGAATAATTAAACAATATAATTAATCAATAATTAATCAGTTAGCCATGAATAATACATGTCCTGTCTCTTTAACCATGGCTAAAGAGGTTATCTTGTGACAATTAAACAATATAATTAATCAATATTTGATCAGTAATCAGTAATTGATGCTGCTGTCTCTTTAACCGTGACTCTCCTGACCACCCCCTCCTCTTAAGACATCCACGCCGAGGACAAAAAGTATTATAAGATGGACATTCAGTTGAATGGCTGACCCTATATATAAACATAACATTGACAGGCTAGATCAGTGTTTGCCTACCAGGGTGCCTCCAGCTGCTGCAAAACTACAACTCCCAACATGCCCGGACAGCCGTTGGCTGTCCGGACATGTTGGGAGTTGTAGTTTTGCAGCAGCTGGAGGCAAACTGGTTGGGAAACTCTGGGCTAGATCCTCTCCTACTTAGTGTCTGGTTCATATAATTCTACTGGTTGCTAAGGGAAACAGTCAGCAAGCTAGTGGTGGGCTTGTGCTAGTACACTGAAGTCAATCTGAACAAACCGAGCTGCAGTGTAAACAATAATGTAGAAGGAAAAGAGAAAGGTGGATTTCTCTCTTCTCTCCATTGACCCACACACAGAGCCGGTTCTGTTTATAGGCAAAATAGGCAGCCGCCTAGAGCGCCCATTTGATGGGGGCGCCACTCTGCCCGCTGCAAGAAAGTTAGTAGCCAGCAGCCAGCATCCAAAGCACCCGCTGTTCAACCGAAGCACCCGCTCAGCAGGGCACGCCCAACCCCCCCGGTACCATAATATTCTGCATTCTTCAGCCGCAGTGCCACCTCTGAAGTCAAACAGGCAGGTACTGACATTGTGTGCGTCTCCATACATCCGTTTCATGAGGGGTGTTTTGCTACAGTATGTCACTCCAGTAGTCAGGGGCACGTGGGGCACGTCAAAGGACGAAGCCAATGGGCAGGGCCACGGAGCAGCAAAATGAGCTTTCCCCTAGGGTGGCAAAAATCCTTGCACCAGCCCTGTCCACACATACTGTATCGGATGAGATGAGCTTACGTTCGGAGGATTTGGGAATAATTTGCTGTTGGAAGAATCTGCCAGCAGTTAAAAGCAGTCACACAAATCCACAGATAATCGCAGGGTCAGCGTGTAGCAGAGCTACATGACAAACTCAGCTCTGCTACATCTGTATTCATTCGGAGCTTACTGATCCACAGTTAGCTGTAGTAAATTCACAGCTGGAGGATCAGTGCGGAAAGCTTCCCTACCCAGCTTCTCTGTCGCAGTCGGAGATAATAGGCTGCTTGCTGAATTATTCAGCGGTGGATGACAGGCTCTGTCAGTGATTACCGTGCCCGGAATGTAATACGCCTCGTTCACACATTTCGTGACTGACACCTTCCCGTTCATTTTGTGTTTTTTTTTTTTTTTATACTGTCCCAAAATCGACTTCCGCTTGACCCACATAAAAGCCAGTGTCTGTCTCACTGACTCCTGTTCTCACCCGTCCTGCAGCTCGAGGACATTGGCGACGTGATAGAAAAGATCCGCATTGGGCACAACAGCACGGGCATCAATTCCGGGTGGCACTTGGACAGAGTGGAAATTCGTAGACTTTTACCGAATGGAAAGGTGTGTTATAAAACTACTGGAACCATTTATTTACATATGTATTAATAAATTGTAACATTATAATAAAATATGATTTATTATTATTATAAATATGCATTTTATATCGTATTTTATGTTGTATTTTGAAATATTATTATAATTATTGTTATTATTATAATAATTATTATATGTGTATAATATATCTGTGTGTGTACATATATATATATATGTATAAATATATATTATTTATTATTATATATGTGTATTATATATTTTTAAATTATTTATTATTATTGTTATTATTATATGTGTGTAATACAGTGGGGCAAAAAAATATTTAGTCAGCCACCAATTGTGCAAGTTCTCCCACTTAAAAAGATGAGAGAGGCCTGTAATTTTCATCATTGGTATACATCAACTATGAGACACATAATGAGAAAAAAAATACATAGAATCACATTGTCTGATTTTTAAAGAATTTATTTGCAAATTATGGTGGAAAATAAGTATTTGGTCACCTATAAACAAGCAAGATTTCTGGCTCTCACAGACATGTAACTTCTTCTTTAAGAGTCTCCTCTGTCCTCCACTCGTTACCTGTATTAATGGCACCTGATTGAACTTGTTATCAGTATAAAAGACACCTGTCCACAACCTCAAACAGTCACACTCCAAACACCACAATGGCCAAGACCAAAGAGCTGTCGAAGGACACCAGAAACACAATTGTAGACCTGCACCAGGCTGGGAAGACTGAATCTGCAATAGGCAAGCAGCTTGGTGTGAAGAAGTCAACTGTGGGAGCAATTTTTAGAAAATGGAAGACATACAAGGCCATTGATAATCCCCCTCGATCTGGGCCTCCACGCAAGATCTCACCCCGTGGTGTCAAAATGGTCACAAGAATGGTGAGCAAAAATCCCAGAGCCACACGGGGGACCTATTGAATGACCTGCAGAGAGCTGGGACCAAAGTAACAAAGGCTACCATTAATAACACACTACGCTGCCAGGGACTCAAATCATGCAGTGCCAGACGTGTCCCTCTACTTAAGCCAGTACATGTCTGGACCCATTTGAAATTTTCTAGACAGCATTTGGATAATGCAGAAGAGGATTGGGAGAATGTCATAATGTCAGATAAAACCAAAGTAGAACTTTTTGGTAAAAACTCCACACGTTGTGTTTGGAGGAGAAAGAATGCTGAGTTGCACCCAAAGAGCACCATACCTACTGTGAAGCATGGGGTTGGAAACATAATGCTTTGGGGCTTTTCTTCTGCTAAGGGACTAGGATGACTGATCCGTGTAAAGGAAAGAATAAATGGGGCCATGTATCATGAGATTTTGAGTGAAAACCTCCTTCCATCAGCAAGGGCATTGAAGATGAAATGTGGTTTCAGCATGACAAAACACACCGCCCGGGCAATGAAGGAGTGGCTTCGTAAGAAGCATTTCAAGGTCCTGGGGTGGCCTAGCCAGTCTCCAGATCTCAACCCCATAAAAAAACTTTGGAGGGAGTTGAAAGTCCATGTTGCCCAGCGGCAGCCCCAAAACATCACTGCTCTAGAGGAGATCTGCATGGAGCCAAAATACCAGCAACAGTGTGTGTGAAAACCTTGTGAAGACTTACAGAAAATGTTTGACCTCTGTCATTGCCAACAAAGGGTATATAACAAAGTATTGAGATTAACTTTTCTTATTGACCAAATACGTATTTTTACCATAATTTGCTAATAAATTCTTTAAAAATCAGTGATTTTATGGATTTTTTTCTGATTCTGTCTCTCATAGTTGAGGTATACCTATGATGAAAATTACAGGCCTCGCTCATCTTTTTAAGTGGGAGAACTTGCACAATTGGTGGCTGACTAAATACTTTTTCGCTCACTGTATATATTATAATAATAATAATATTTATTTTATATGTGTATATATATAGATATATTATTTATTATTGCATATGTGCATTATATATTATTTTTCACTATTATCAATATTATTATTAATAATAATGATAATAATAAATCTCAGTCTTCTGCAACCTGTAGTTCTCCAACTGTTGCAAAACTACAGCTCCCAGCATGCCTGGACAGCCTCAGGCCCGGAAAGCCTTATACTTTTCTTTGGTTTAATTTATGTGAGAAGAGACCCTTAAAGGAGAAGTATTGTGCACAAAAGTGTGCCCCCTATCCAAAGGATAGGGAACAAGTTTTAGATAGCGGGGGGTTGACTGCTTGGACCTCCCGTGATCTACTGCATGGAACCCCAGCTCTCCTCTGGAACAGAACATGTCAACCCCAACATGAAGCAGCGGCCAACATTCCCCCTCCATGTATCTTTATAGGAGAGCTGGAGATAACCGAACACGATCTAAATCTTATCCCCTATATCCTTTCTATAGTTTTTGTGCGTAATAATTCTCCTTTAACCCCTTAACGACGCAGGACGTATATTTATGTCCTGCGCCGGCTCCCGCGATATGAAGCGGGATCGCGCCGCGGCTAATACCACACATCGCCGATCGCGGCGATGTGCGGTATTAACCCTCTAGAAGCGGCGGTCAAAGCTGACCGCCGCTTCTAAAGTGCAACTGAAAGTATCCCGGCTGCTCAGTCGGGCTGTTCGGGACCGCCGCGGTGAAATCGCGGCATCCCGAACAGCTGATCGGACACCGGGAGGGCTCTTACCTGCCTCCTCGGTGTCCGATCGACGAATGACTGCTCCGTGCCTGAGATCCAGGCAGGAGCAGTCAAGCGCCGATAATGCTGATCACAGGCGTGTTAATACACGCCTGTGATCAGGATGAGAGATCAGTGTGTGCAGTGTTATAGGTCCCTATGGGACCTATAACACTGCAAAAAAAAAGTAAAAAAAAAGTGTTAATAAAGGTCATTTAACCCCTTCCTTAATAAAAGTTTGAATCACCCCCCTTTTCCCATAAAAAAAATAAAACAGTGTAAAAAAAAAAAATAAATAAACATATGTAGTATCGCCGCGTGCGTAAATGTCCGAACTATAAAAATATATCATTAATTAAGCCGTACCTTCAATGGCGTACGCGCAAAAAAATTCCAAAGTCCAAAAAAGCGTATTTTGGTCACTTTTTATAACATTAAAAAATTAATAAAAAGTGATCAAAAAGTCCGATCAAAACAAAAATCATACCAATAAAAACTTCAGATCACGGCGCAAAAAATGAGTCCTCATACCGCCCCGTACGTGGAAAAATAAAAAAGTTATAGGGGTCAGAAGATGACATTTTTAAACGTATAAATTTTCCTGCATGTAGTTATGATTTTTTCCAGAAGTGCGACAAAATCAAACCTATATAAGTAGGGTATCATTTTAACCGTATGGACCTACAGAATAATAATAAGGTGTAATTTTTACCGAAATATGCACTGCGTAGAAACGGAAGCCCCCAAAAGTTACAAAATGGCGTTTTTTTTTTCGATTTTGTCGCACAATGATTTTTTTTTCCGTTTCGCCGTGCATTTTTGGGTAAAATGATTAATGTCACTGCAAAGTAGAATTGGCGACGCAAAAAATAAGCCATAATATGGATTTTTAGGTGGAAAATTGAAAGGGTTATGATTTTTAAAAGGTAAGGAGGAAAAAACGAAAGTGCAAAAACGGAAAAACCCTGAGTCCTTAAGGGGTTAAAGGGGTTATCCAGCAGCTCGATCGCCCCAGCAGACACCCCTTATGGTTGCAATACAGGAAATATAGGGACAAGAATAGGGACAGAGACATTTGGGGTATTCAAAGATGTATGAAGATGAGATATTAAGGGACATACCATCAGCCAAAGCCTATCTGTGCATGCTGGGAGTATTAGTTTTGCAACAGCTAAAGGTTGAGAAACAACTTTTCTTTAAGCAATTGTACATGGCAACTGCTAAGAATCCTTGAGTTATTGCGAAACCCCTCATTATACTTAGTCGCTGTATACAATTGCTTAAAGAAACATTAGGGCAGTGTTTTCCAACCTGCGTGCCTCCAGCTGTCTCCAGCTACAATTCCCAGCATTCCCAGACTGCCAGTTGTATATGGCGACTGGTAAGAAGCCATGAGTTATTAACTAAATGTTCCTTCCATGCGGTCAGGGCTCACAGACAGTCACCTTCCCCTGTGATCGATGGTTGGCCAAGTCTGAAGATGACGGAGAAACCATCAGGGAGCTCGTCCCTTCGGACATCTTCACCGAAAAGCTGGCAAAGGACGGAACTCTCAAACAGATTGAAATGGAGGTTGAAGACCCTCTGGAGAGTAAGGCCCACTAAAGTCTTTACAACTCATCTGACACCTAAGCCCTCATTTACTATCGGATTTTCGTGTTAATTTTAAAGAGAAAAAAAAGGCACAGGCAAAGCATTTTACTATATTTATTAACATCATGCGTCAAAGTTTGCCTTTTTTTCCCCCTGAAATATGAAATTTGCCAAACATGTTGCAAAATTTATAGAAAAGAGTAATATGCACTCACCGCTAGGCTTTGGTCGTTAATCCGTGGAGTCCAGGGACATGGGTAAACTCGGCGTGTTCTAGGAGCGCTCGAAGGCTACACCGGTAGTTTCGCGGGATTAACCCACTTCATCCGGCCTCTAGTTTACGTCATTGCGTCTCCTTTTTTATACGTGTGTGCTCTGTGGAAGTAACCATAGGAACCGGTAAACAAGTGTATGGGTCGTGGGAAAAACAAAACCCGGCTAGTATATTAAAACCATATTACTCTTTTCTATATGCGATTTGTGATACTGCAGCTTTCCCAATATGCACCCCACAGGTGGTCGCAGTACAAGGATACCTGGATGGCCATAAATGGAGGTATATGAGACTTTGATATTCCAGTCCAATTAGGAGCGGTATATTGTATTGACCCGATGAGTGCCCCCTCTCGCTCTCTTGCTTAGTATATGTTGCAAAGTTTGCCTATTTTTCCCACCAATCAGTTTTTTTCCCCCAAATGTGCCAAAGTTTGCTTATTTTTCCAAACATTCAATTATTTTTTTCTTCCCGAAAAATGAATGTTGCAAAACATTTGCCAAAGGTTCCATATTTTCCCATCATTCAGTTATTTTTATTTTATTCCGAAATGTGGGCATGGCAAAGTCTTTTATGAAATTTGGCAAACATGTGCCAAAGTTTACCATTCCATTATTTATTTATTTATTTATTTATTTTTGCCAAAAGATGAAATAAGCAAAACATGTGGAAAAGTTTCCAGATTTTTTCAGCCATTCTGTTATTTTTTTATTTTTGGAAAATGTGATCATGGCCTAATGATTTATGAAATGTGCCAAATATGTGCCAAAGTTTGCCTGTTTTTTTGACCGTTCTGTTATTTTGTTTTCTTGCTTCTTACTGAAATTTCAGTCATTTATAAAATTTGCTAAACTTGCCAAAGTTTGTCGATTTTTCTAACCATTCCATTCCATTATTTATTCATTTTTCACTAAATGCGGGTGTGACCGAGTCATTTTTAAAATTTGCCATGCGTGCCAAAGTTGGCCTATTTTCCGGACCATTCCTTTATTTCTTAATTTTTTTCCTCAAAATGTGACCATGGTTTTAATTTATTTTCTTCTTCATCAGCCGAGTAATTTAAGAATTTTTTCACCCTGTTTTTGGTATCTTTTCAGGCTGTGATTTTTTCACTTTCAAAAGCGAGGTTAAAAGCTTTGGCGCACTTTGGCTTTTTTGCCTATCGCAAAAATGTCCCTTACATGTGAAAACACATTTATACGTAAAAGGCAAAATGGAAAAAAAAACATAGTATCAGGTATATGTCTGTAAGCAGACGTAAATGGACAGCATACCTGATCATTGTATTATCATCCCATCTGTAGACAGCATACCTGATTAATTTACAACAATCCCATCTTGACGCGTTTCGAGCGCATGCGCTCCAAACGCATCTAGATAGAATTGTAATGATTCTGTGCATTGCAATGGAGAATTGAGTCTGTAATGTATTAACTAAGTGAAAGTTTTATTGCAGAAGCCTCTTCTTTCTAATGCTAATGTGACTGTCGCTGCCGAGGTTTACAGGGGCTGTATATCCCCAAGCACCACTACAGACACAGCATCTGCTACCATGTCCCCACATGTCCATGTCTGGACAAAGCTCCCATGATTTATACCGCGCAATGTCGGGGGCCTCCAGACATCTCCCATAACAAAAGCCGGGGCTAATGTGCTGCATTAATGGGCATTAACCTGTATTGTTACTCACAGTTCACCCATCTGTTCCTGCAGAGATTTCTATACTGGGCAAAGTCTATATACTTTGCAGCCTGGGGTGCAAAGTCTAGGGCACGTTCCTTGGTTCCGAGCATTCTCATTTTCTCATTTCTTGCATTATTTTTTTTTTTTCAATTCCCGACTTAATGTTAGATTTTTGTATTTCTTAAATATTTTATCATCATTATTATTTCATGCAATTTCTTTTTTTTACACAGCTATAACCTAATATGTGTAGTTTGTATAGACAGACAGACATATAGATATGAGACAGATAGATCGATAGATATGCATAAATAGAGAGATAGATAGACATGAGATAGATAGATAAATATGAGATAGATAGATAGATAGATAGACACAGGTAAAACTCGAAAAATTTTAATATCATGTAAAGTTCATTTATTACAGCAATGCAACTTAAATGGTGAAACTAATACAGTGGGGCAAAAAAGTTTTTAGTCAGCCACCAATTGTGCAAGTTCTCCCACTTAACCCCTTAAGGACCAGGCCATTTTATACCTTAAGGACCGGAGCGTTTTTTGCAATTCTGACCACTGTCACTTTAAACATTAATAACTCTGGAATGCTTTTAGTTATCATTCTGATTCCGAGATTGTTTTTTCGTGACATATTCTACTTTAACTTAGTGGTAAAATTTTATGGTAACTTGCATCCTTTCTTGGTGAAAAATCCCAAAATTTGATGAAAAAAATGAAAATTTTGCATTTTTCTAACTTTGAAGCTCTCTGCTTGTAAGGAAAATGGATATTCAAAATATATTTTTTTGGGGTTCACATATACAATATGTCTACTTTATGTTTGCATCATAAAATTTATGAGTTTTTACTTTTGGAAGACACCATAGGGCTTCAAAGTTCAGTAGCAATTTTGAAATTTTTCACAAAATTTTCAAACTCACTATTTTTCAGGGACCAGTTCAGTTTTGAAGTGGATTTGAAGGGTCTTCATATTATAAATACCCCATAAAAGACCCCATTATAAAAACTACACCCCCTAAAGTATTCAAAAAAACATTCAGTAAGTGTATTAACCCTTTAGGTGTTTCACAGGAATAGCAGCAAAATGAAGGAGAAAATTCAAAATCTTCATTTTTTACACTCGCATGTTCTTGTAGACCCAATTTTTGAATTTTTATAAGGGGTAAAAAGGAGAAAATTTTTACTTGTATTTGAAACCCAATTTCTCTCGAGTAAGCACATACCTCATATGTCTATGTTAATTGTTCAGCGGGCGCAGTAGAGGGCTCAGAAGGGAAGGAGCGACAAATGGTTTTTGGGGGGCATGCCGCATTTAGGAAGCCCCTATGGTGCCAGGACAGCAAAAAAAAACACATGGCATACCATTTTGGAAACTAGACCCCTCAGGGAACGTAACAAGGGGTAAAGTGAACCTTAATATCCTACAGGTGATTCACGACTTTTGCATATGTAAAAAAAATATATATTTTTTTTACCTAAAATGCTTGGTTTCCCAAAAATTTTACATTTTTAAAAAGGGTAATAGCAGAAAATACCCCCCAAAATTTGAAGCCCAATTTCTCCCGATACAGAAAACACCTCGCATGGGGGTGAAAAGTGCTCTGCTGGTGCACTACAGGTCTCAGAAGAGAAGGAGTCACATTTGGCTTTTTGAAAGCAAATTTTGCTCTGGGGGCATGCCGCATTTAGGAAGCCCCTATGGTGCCAGAACAGCAAAAAAAAAACACATGGCATACCATTTTGGAAACTAGACCCCTCGGGGAACGTAACAAGGGGTAACGTGAACCTTAATGCCCTACAGGTGTTTCACGACTTTTGCATATGTAAAAAAAAATAATTTTTTTTTACCTAAAATGCTTGTTTTCCCAAAATGTTTACATTTTTAAAAAGGGTAATAAAGGAAAATACCCCCCAAAATTTGAAGCCCAATTTCTCCCGATTCAGAAAACACCCCATATGGGTGTGAAAAGTGCTCTGCTGGCGCACTACAGGTCTCAGAAGAGAAGGAGTAACATTTGGCTTTTTGAAAGCGAATTTTGCTCTGGGGGCATGCCGCATTTAGGAAGCCCCTATGGTGCCAGGACAGCAAAAAAAAAACACATGGCATACCATTTTGGAAACTAGACCCCTCGGGGAACGTAACAAGGGGTAATTTGAACCTTAATACCCTACAGGTGTTTCACGACTTTTGCATATGTAAAAAAATATATATTTTTTTTACCTAAAATGCTTGTTTTCCCAAAAATTTTACATTTTTTAAAAGGGTAATAGCAGAAAATACCCCCCAAAATTTGAAGCCCAATTTCTCCCGAGTACGGCGATACCCCATATGTGGCCCTAAACTGTTGCCTTGAAATACGACAGCGCTCCAAAGTGAGAGCGCCATACGCATTTGAGGCCTAAATTAGGGATTGCATAGGGGTGGACATAGGGGAATTCTACGCCAGTGATTCCCAAACAGGGTGCCTCCAGCTGTTGTAAAACTCCCAGCATGCCTGGACAGTCAACGGCTATCTGGCAATACTGGGAGTAGTTGTTTTGCAACAGCTGGAGGCTCCGTTTTGGAAACAGTGGCGTACCAGACGTTTTTCATTTTTATTGGGGAGGGGAGGGGGGCTGTGTAGGGGAATGTGTATATGTAGTGTTTTTTACTTTTTATTTTATTGTGTGTTAGTGTAGTGTAGTGTTTTTAGGGTACAGTCACACGGGCGGGGGTTCACAGTAGTTTCTCGCTGGCAGTTTGAGCTACGGCAGAAAATTTGACGCAGCTCAAACTTGCAGCCGGATACTTACTGTAATCCTCCGCCCATGTGAGTGTACCCTGTACGTTCACATTGGGGGGGACATCCAGCTGTTGCAAAACTACAACTCCCAGCATGTACGGTCTATCAGTGCATGCTGGGAGTTGTAGTTTTGCAACCGCTGGAGGCTCCGTTTTGGAAACAGTGGCGTACCAGACGTTTTTCATTTTTATTGGGGAGGGGGGCTGTGTAGGGGTATGTGTATATGTGGTGTTTTTTACTTTTTATTTTATTGTGTGTTAGTGTAGTGTAGTGTTTTTAGGGTACAGTCGCACGGGCGGGGGGTTCACAGTCGTTTCTCGCTGGCAGTTTGAGCTGCGGCAGAAATTTTGCCGCACCTCAAACTTGCAGCCGGATACTTACTGTAATCCTCCGCCCATGTGAGTGTACCCTGTACATTCACATTGGGGGGGGGGGGGGGACATCCAGCTGTTGCAAAACTACAACTCCCAGCATGTACGGTCTATCAGTGCATGCTGGGAGTTGTAGTTTTGCAACAGCTGGATGCACACTGGTTGTGAAACACCGAGTTTGGTAACAAACTCAGTGTTTTGCAACCAGTGTGCCTTCAGCTGTTGCAAAAGCTACAACCCCCAGCATGTACGGACAGCGGAAGGGCATGCTGGGTGTTGTAGTTATGCAACAGCTGGAGGCATACTACTTTGGCTGGGGATGCTGGGGATTGTAGTTATGCAACAGCTGGAGACACACTGGTTTGCTACTTAACTCAGTGTGCCTTCAGCTGTTGCAAAACTACAACTCTCAGCAGTCACCGACAGCCAACGGGCATGCTGGGAGTTGTAGTTATGCAACCACCAGATGCACCACTACAACTCCCAGCATGCACTTTAGCTGATTGTGCAAGCTGGGAGTTGTAGTTACACAACAGCTGAAGGTGCACTTTTCCATAGAAAGAATGTGCCTCCAGCTGTTGCAAAACTACAAGTCCCAGCATACCCATAAGGGCATGCTGGGAGTTGTGGTGGTCTGCCTCCTGCTGTTGCATAACTACAGCTCCCAGCATGCCCTTTTTGCATGCTGGGAGCTGTTGCTAAGCAACAGCAGGAGGCTGTCACTCACCTCCAACGATCCTCGTTGCACCAGGTCAGTCCCTCGTCGTCTCCGCCGCCGCCGCTGCTCCTGGGGCCCCGATCCCAACAGGGGTGCCGGGGATCGGGGTCCCCAGCACCCGGGGTGCACGTCCCGCACCCGCTCACGTCCTCCGGAAGAGGGGCGGAGCGGGTTGCGGGAGTGACACCCGCAGCAGGCGCCCTGATTGGTCGGCCGGTAATCCGGCCGACGAATCAGGGCGATCGTGAGGTGGCACCAGTGCCACCTCACCCCTGCTGCCTCTGGCTGTTCGGGGCCGTCTCTGACGGCCCCGATCAGCCAATAATTCCGGGTCACCGGGTCACTGGAGACCCGATTGACCCGGAATCCGCCGCAGATCGCTGGACTGAATTGTCCAGCGATCTGCGGCCATCGCCGACATGGGGGGTCATAATGACCCCCCTGGGCGATATGCCCCGATGCCTGCTGAACGATTTCAGCAGGCATCGGGGACCGGCTCCGCTCCAGATGGTTGCGGGGGGCCGGTAAAACACATGACGTTCTCATACGTCATGTGTCCTTAAGGACTCGGAAATGGAGACATATGAGAACGTCATGTGTCCTTAAGGGGTTAAAAAGATGAGAGAGGCCTGTAGTTTTCCTCATTGGTATACCTCAACTATGAGACACATAATGAGAAAAAATAAATCCATAGAATCACATTGTCTGATTTTTAAACAATTTATTTGCAAATTATGGTGGAAAATAAGTATTTGGTCACCTACAAACAAGCAAGATTTCTGGCTCTCACAGACCTTTAACTTCTTCTTTAAGAGTCTCCTCTGTCTCCACCTGTGACCTGTATTAATGGCACCTGTTTGAACTTGTTATCAGTATAAAAGACACCTGTCCACAACCTCAAACAGTCACACTCCAAACTCCACTAAATGGCCAAGACCAAAGAGCTGTTGAAGGACACCAGAAACAAAATTGTAGACCTGCACCAGGCTGGGAAGACTAAATCTGCAATAGGCAAGTAGTTTGGTGTGAATAAATCAACTGTGGGAGCAATTATTAGAAAACGGAAGACATATAAGGCCAATGATAATCTCCTTCGATATGGGTCTCCACTCAAGATCTCACCCCGTGGTGTCAAAATGATCACAAGAATGGTGAGCAAAAATACCAGAACCACACGGGGGACCTAGTGAATGACCTGCAGAGAGCTGGGACCAAAGTAACAAAGGCTACCATCCGTAACACACAAGGCCACCATCAGGGGGTATGAGCAGTTGCTGCCTGGGCTAGTGGCTGTCACCTTAATGGGGGATCATGGGGGTGGAAACATCATTCTTTGAGGCTGTTTTTCAGCAAAGGGACCAGGACGACTGATCCGTGTAAAGGATCTAGCCAGTCTCCAGATCTCAACCCCATAGAAAACATTTGGAGGGAGTTGAAAGTCTGTGTTGCCCAGCCACAGCCCCAAAACATCACTGCTCTAGAGGAGATCTGCATGGAGGAATGGGTCAAAGTACCAGCAACTGTGTGTGAAAACCTTGTGAAGACTTACAGAAAACGTTTGACCTCTGTCATTGCCAACAAAGGGTATATAACAAAGTATTGAGATGAACTTTTGTTATTGACCAAATTCTTATTTTTCACCATAATTTACAAATAAATTCTTTAAAAATCAGACAATGTGATTTTATGCTTTTTTTTCTCAATCTGTCTCTCATAGTTGAGGTATACCTATGAGGAAAATTACAGGCCTGTCTCATTTTTTTAAGTGGGAGAACTTGCACAATTGGTGGCTGACTAAATACCTTTTTGCCCCACTATATATGAGAGAGACTCATTACATGCAAAGTAAGATCATTCAAGCCGTGTTTTGTCATAATTGTGATGATTATGGCTTACAGCTCATGAAAACCCCAAAGCCCCCCCCCCACCCCAAATACTATGATTTGGGGAGCCATGTTATCATCTGGTGTTGCTCCACTGTGCTTCATTAAGTCCAGGGTCAACACATCTGTCTACCAGGAGATTTTGGAGCACTTCATGCTCCCTTTCCTTTTAAGTTGCATTAATAAAATACAATGTAGATGTAAGATAGACAGACATATATATATATATATATATATATATATATAATAGACTGAGAGTTAGATAAATAAATAAATAGATATGAGATAGATAGATAGATAAATAGAAGATAGATAGATAGGAGAAAGATAGATAAATAGAAGATAGATAGATAGGAGATAGATAGATAAAGAGAAGATAGATAGATAGATATGAGATAAAAGAAAAGAAGAGAGAGAAATAAAGATATAAGATAAATGAAATTCATGATGCATAAATAATATAGTCCTGTATGTGATATTATACCCTCTCTTACAGCTCATTCATATTATGTGTCTGTATACACCGGTGACATCTATGGGGCCGGCACTGACGCCAATGTGTTTCTCACCATATACGGAGACCTTGGGGACACCGGGGAGAGAAAACTCAGCAAATCTGAAACCAACTCCAATAAGTTTGAGAGAGGACAGGTAACCAATGCGTGGAAACTCTCAATAAGCTGCGGTGTGGATGGATCTGTGGATGGATCTGTTGTGTTGTAAATAGGTCGGCCAATTAAAACCATAGAAAAACAATAGTGAAAAGTTATGTCAGAAATGTTGTTGGCTGTTTAGCAAAATTTATTATGAAGATTACAAAATGTATTATAAAACATTTCACAGATGTTAGATTATATACAGTATGTTTATTACTAGGTGGACAAATTCACTATAGAAGCTGTAGACCTGGGAACCCTCTATAAGATAAAAATCCGTCACGATAACTCCCTTCTGAACCCCGACTGGTATTTGGAAAGGGTGGAGATCCTGAACGAAGTGACAGAGGAGACATATCTGTTCTTGTGTGAACGCTGGCTCTCCACCAAGAAAGAAGACAAAAGGATCGAGAGGATTCTATATGAAAAGGTATATGGATACAAGACAATGAGAAGGCCAGACTAAAGAAGGTGGTGACCATGGAGTATCAGGGCTCTGCGGTCTTCATGAAAAACTTCCTAGTAGTATATACTAGAGGAGTACCTTGCTTTGACCAGTCTTTCTATCTAATCCTTGTTGGAGAAGAAAAGCAACGCTTTTCAGGAGACTTGGAAAGCTGGGTGGCACGCATACTGCGTGCCACCCAGCTTTCCAAGTCTCCTGAAGAGCATTGCTTTTCCTCTCCCACAAGGTTTAGATAGAAAGACTGGTGAAAGCATGGAGTTTTCCCAGTCTCCTGAAGCCCCAGCAGTGATAGTCTGCTCGTTCTCCCTGATCTCCTGAAGTGTCAAGTGTCCTGGTGATAGTTTCCCAGTTAAGATTTGTTCCGGTATACAGTGTACAATATCAAAGAAACATTGGCGTCTTCCCTGTTCTTATTACGATTTTATTTCAGGATTATGATGGAGATAGAAATAGCGTTGGAAGCTCAGCTAGGAGTTTACGGGGTTCTTCTCTGAGCCTGAGGAGCCAGGATAACAATGCCAACCTGAGGAGCAAAGGCAGCTTAGATGGATCCATACAGGAGGGACAAAGTAAGATATCACACCTATCAATGTGTTTGCCAATACTTATGTAGATATTAGGTTGGGTTCACATTACGTATTGGCCATACAGGGACCAGATCCGGCTGGGGGATGGGAAAACCGGGCGCTCCCGTATCCCTCGTCTCATTCATTTGAATGAGCCAACCGGAGTCAGATAGCGTTTGGCACATTTTTGCCCCTCATCCGGTTTTTGACAAGGCTTAAAACCATGGTATGCATCTCTGGTTGGCTCATTCAAATGAATGAGATGTGGTCCGGGT
The DNA here is from genome assembly GCF_029499605.1 of Hyla sarda. Taxonomy (NCBI): domain Eukaryota; kingdom Metazoa; phylum Chordata; class Amphibia; order Anura; family Hylidae; genus Hyla; species Hyla sarda. Next base: position 569,398,405 of record NC_079189.1, on the reverse strand, counting down.
CCGCCTGGGATACGGGAGTGCCCAGTTTTCCCATCCCCCAGCCGGATCTGGTCCCCGTATGTCCAAAACATAATGTGAACCCAGACTTAGATCCGAATAAGGAAAAATAAAGTGCAAGCATGGAGGACAGAAGTAACCTCTGATGAGAGTGGAGGTAGGCCTGATACTACTCCAGATAGACAATGTAGTCATAAATTTCACATAAAAAGTAAACCCTTACACATCCATTTTAAGACCTCAAGTGGACATCCGCTTTATTTGACCAATTTTGTTGCAGTGATCCCCTACCACTTTACCATCTCCACCGGTCAGGATAGAGACGCGGGAACCGAAAGTCGAGCTTATGTTATCATTATGGGTCCCCAGAAGATAAGAACAGAACGCCTGTGGTTAGACCTACCAAAGGACAAGAAGGGCTTTGCTCCTGGTTCTGTTGAGAAGTTCTCTGTGATGGGATTAGATGTTGGAGAGGTGAAGAGAATGGAGGTGAGAACAAGTAACCTTTATATGGCATTAAAACAATAATAATACATTTTTTTTCATTTATTTGTTTGTCCATAGCTGGGGCATGAATGGGGCACAAAAAACTTTTGGGAAATTCCTATTCATGTGCTTGTCCATAGCTGGGGCATGTTGGGGCAGCAAAAATGTTGGTAAATTCCTATTCATGTGTTTTTCCATAGCTGGGGCTACAAAAATGTTGGTAAATTCCTATTCATGTGCTTGTCCATAGCTGGGGCATGATGGGGCTACTCCTGAAAGCTGCTGGCTAGTGGAAGACATACAACTCAGTGTGCCTACCAAAGGAGTGATGTACACCTTTGTGTGCAAATGTTGGTTTGCCAAAGACAGAGGCGATGGACTTTCCTCTCGGGTCTTCAACATGTTAGATGCTACCGCCATCACCGTTTGCCAAAAGGTAACATATGGTGTCACTTCTGTCCATTGATTGATCACTGCTTTTCGGAAAGTTCTGTAGAGAGACAATCTTTATGGCAAGGCTTCGGGGGAAAGGAATATGCAAAATAGTGGACCAAACTAAAATACTTTGCACCAATTTTTCCAGATTCTTTACGAGGTTACAGTGATCACAGGGGACGTTCCTAATGCTGGGACGGATGCCAATATCTATATGACATGTTTTGGTGCCAGTGGTAACACAGAGGAAATACTTTTGCCAAAATCTGGAGACAGGTACGCATTTTGGTTTATCTACTGAATCACCTTTGTCTGCATTATCTACCACAGTATCACAACCGCGGTGCCTCTAGCTGTTGCAAAACTACAACTCCCAGCATGCCCGGACAGCTAAAGGCCTGTCTCCATTATAATGTCCTACTGTACCTTGGAACTAACTTTGTATTGCAAAAACAAAAAACAAGCATACCATGACAAACAGTATGATATAGAATAATACAAAATCAGACAAATGCAATATGCATATAGGTTTCTCTCACCCACCCACAAGCACACCTGGGGCCCACTTTAATCTTTGCCCTAACAGCTGTTGGGTACCTTCAGTTGGTGCACATTGAATAGATGTGTCCCATTCAAAGTACTCCACAGAGTTACTTGGAGTAGGCTGACAAAATGTCTGTAATTAGGTCTTAAGGTCTTTTATCTGTATATGATTTAAGGCTGCCCTATTGGGGCAGGGAAGAAGAGCCTTCAACCTTACCCTGTAATCAGATCAGTCCAGCTTTACTACAAAGCAAGGATAAAAAAAAATTGCATTTCATAGGTGTCCAAAACCTTTAAGAGGGTTCATTACTTTGGTCAAACTCAAGGGTCCCTTGGTAATAAACAGATCACACAGTGTTCAGCTCCTGGGACCCTCACAGATCACAGCCTGGCAGTATGCATTCTGTTTCCTTGCAGTGCCACCACAGGGGAAACTAAGTATTACACAGTGTCCATTTAAAGGGGTATTCCAGGATTTTTTTTATTTGACTATGCTACAGGGGCTGTAAAGTTAGTGTAGTTCATAATATAGAGTCTTAGGTGATTTTCACCCCGATATTTATTTTTAACAGCATACAAAATGACAGTTGTCTCGGATCTTTCCCAGGTTGCAATGCAACCGAGACCTGACTCACTAGTCAGCTGATGACAGGGAGCCTGTCTGCTTCAATGGATGGAGTGATCGCTTGGTGGGAGAGAGATCAATCTGCAACTAATGCAACAGCTGCTCATTTATGTTTCAATGAGTGGGGTGGCTGATGTGTGGGAGGGAGGAAAATGGAATTATGGGATTTGTAGTAAAAAAAAAAAAGAAAACTGAAACAGGAAACCGTTTCACAAAAAGCTATCCACAGTATTATGGTAATCTCATAACATTGTCTTATAGGACGTATAAACAGGTCATAAAGTGGACAAGGAGAACTTTGTGTTGGGAGAACTTTTGCATGCCATAGGTTAGGTCCATAATAAAAGTTTTTTTTTTTAATATGAATCGTGTAGGTTTGAAAGAGGCCAGAAAGACACATTTGTCATGGAAATCGCGGACATTGCCCCTTTTAAGAAGATGAGGGTCCGCATAGATGGGAAGGGGAGTCGGCCCGAATGGTATCTCGAACAGGTAACTTAGAGTTTGTCATTTCCTTTCAATGCAATAACCCAGACATCATAGGCTGCTTACCCAATTGAACTTCTTTAATTCTTAATACCATAATCCAGACTTTCTAATAATTTGTCCATATAAATTTAGGCCTTAGGGTTATGCGCATGGCACAATTTTCAAGCGGAATCCAATGGGCAAATTTAGTTTTCTTCTGTACACAGAGGAATTTCCACTACAGAAATACAAATTCCGGATTCAGGTTCAATCTCTTAGCAGTTTCTGTCCGAGCCGTCCTAGCACCAGCTAATTGAATCATAACTTAACTGGGCGGATATTTCATCATGTGATAGGGCCCCTAAGCTACATTGACACTCGGAACTCCAATTGTTTTCAAGGGGATTTTACTACACAGTTCACAATGCAGAATTTCAATGGTGAAAATAAAAATTTCGGACTTTCTGCGGAATCCGCTTGACTATGCATTAGCGTCAGTGGTAACATCGCATGTTCAAGTGGTCCTTGCACTGATCGAATCAGTCAGCGCCTGCTGTGCAGGAATGTCTGCCCAGAATTCCAAAACTTCCAGATTCCGGATCTGCCAGAAAAAAAAAAAAGTCCATTCTTTCTGCAGAATTTAGAGTGGACCGCATTGCCATTAATGGTGATGGTGCAGGTTTACACTTTCCTAGCGCAGAAGGATTTCAATGGCTCCCACAAGTGAATATCTTGGGGCACAAGTTCCATAGTGTAAATGCAGCCTTAAACTCTCCTGAAATACTTTCTTTACATTCTTCATTAAAGGGTACCTTTCATCAAAAAAACTTTTGATATAGTATAGATTAATGTATGCAGAATAACTTTCCATTAGCATGTTATTAAAAAATATGCTTCTTTCTATTTAATTTTCCACTTTGAAAAATGACCACTAGGGGTCTCCCTACCAGTCCTTTTTAAAAAAAATAGATTTCAGACTCATGCAGGAGTCCTAAATCTCAAACTGCAGCCGGAACACAGACAAACTCAGCACTGCTCACTGCTTGTCTGTGTCTCGGCTGCAGTTAGAGATTTAGGACTCCAGCATGAGTCTGAAATCTATAAAAAGAGGACTGGTAGGGAGACCCCTAGTGGTCATTTTTCAAAGTGGAAAATTAAATAGAAAGAAGCATATTTTTTAATAACTTGCTAATGGAAAGTTATTCTGCATACATTAATCTATAATATATCAAAGTTTTTTTGATGAAAGGTACCCTTTAAGTGAAACATTCTGTGTGATATTTTTATAGATTTCTGCCTTGTATGACTCCTGGACAACATGTTATTATCACAGTCAATGTCAATAGGGCATGACCTGACACAATGTCAGACTGAAGGGACACAGCCTATTGACGGGATCAGTGATAAAACCCAGTCATTAATATAGTCATACATTTCCATAAAAAATATTAAAAAAACAGTGCAATGCAGAATTCTAAAACAAAGATGATCCAGAAATGTGATTTAATGGGAAATGCTTACTAAACCAGACATGTGAGGAACTGACTACATGGTGTGTTTTTGTACTTTTTGCATTGTTTAGTCCTTGGGGTTGTTTTCATGCCCTTTCTATAAAGAATATATAGCAAACGATATATACAGGGAAGGCAAAAATTATTTAATTCCCGTTTGGTTTTGTACATTTTCCCTCTGACAAAGAAATGATCAGTCTATAATTTTGAAGGTGAACAGTGAGAGACAGAAAAACTATAAAAATGTTATGATTTGCATCAAATAAGTATTTGATCCTCTATCACTCAGCAAGATTTCTGACTCCCAGGTGTCTTATGCAGATAATGAGCTGAGATTAGGAGAACTCTCTTAAAGGGAGTGCTTCTAATCTCTACTCTAACTATGAATCTCCCTCGGTTGGGGACTTCATATAAGGTCTTGTAAGAACCTTGTGGAGTTTCAATGATCATAAAAATGGTGGGGAATCAGCCCAGAACTACAAGGGAGGATCTTGTCAATGATCTCAAGGCAGCTGGGACCATAGTCACCAAGAAAACAATTTGACGTGAAGGACTAAAATCCTGCAGTGCCCGCAAGGTCCCCCTGCTCAAGAAAGCACATGTACAGGCCAATCTGAAGTTTGTCAATTAAAGGGATTATCCAGGAATAGAAAAGCAGAGCTATGTTGTTTCAAAAACAGTTCCCCGTCTGTCTCTAGGTTGGGTGTGGTTCTGCAGCTCAGTTCCGTTCCGTTGAAGTGAATGGAGCCAAGTTGTATAACCACACCAAACCTGGAGACAGACGTGGCACTGTTTTTGAAAGAAAGTAGCTCTGTTTTTCTATTCCTGGATAACCCCTTTAACATATGAAAATCAATTCAAAACTTACTTGAAATGCGTTTTTCTGGATTATTTTGTTGTTTTTCTGTCTCTCCGACCATTAAAATTATAGACTAATTATTTTTTGTCATTGTTTTCCAGGAAACTGACTGTGTTTCAGATAGATTCAGAGTGGTATCCAAAGTGTATACCTCCTGCTGTTGCAAAACTACACCTCCCAGCATGCCCGGACAGCCAACGGCTGTCCGGGCATGCTGGGAGTTGTAGTTTTGCAACAGCTGATGGTCTACACTTTGGAGCCCACTGGTTAGAGATTGGTCTGATCTGAGTTAGGAAGGAAGGGGGAGGTAAAATAGAAGCCACATGAAATATAGATCTAACCAAACATTTCACCTCTTATAAAACGCGTCTTCTGGACAGATTATCTTGAAGAGTACTGTGACGGAAGAAGAGACGGTCTTTACCTATGGAGAATGGCTCTCAAAGACGAAGGGTGAAAAGAGAACACTTTCATGTGAGCTGGCTGCTGTGGTCGATGGGGAGGAGATGGTGGAGACCACTACATACGTCATACAAGTGAAGACAAGTGATGTCTCAGGTTTGTCTATAGCTTAATGCCCTTTATAGTGCACAGGTGACTTTTTTAGGGTGATCTTATTGGGTGTATACAGGTAACATGTGGAAGACAATTGACCAGAGAATCAACAGTTGATTCCATAGCACTGCAGCGACCTGGAGGGGGGATCCAATGGTAGAGCAGGGTCTGCTGGCACTTGTACTACCACTCACTACTCAAACACGGACTGGAAAGAACTACACAACTTCCTCTTTAACATACAGCAGCTGATAAGTACTGGAAGGATTAAGATTTTTAAAGAAGTAAGAAGTAATTTACAAAACTGTTTCCAACTTTCTGGCACCAGTTGATTTGAAAAAAAATTTTCCCCTCTCCAGAGTACCCCTTTATTATTTTAAATCTATGTCTATGCAGCAAATTTAGCTCTGACCATGGTGTAAAAAATAATAAAAAAAATATCAGCAGAGGTTGTTAAACTAATTTAGATTAAAATGGTGAAAATTCACTTTAGGCCTAACTTATTCCCATAGAGGTTTTCATAGCTGAAAAATGGCAAAAGCAGATCATTATACACTATTGTGGATTGTTATAAGGATATTTTCCTAGACTGGTCATCTGGGGAATAAATATGAATGTGAGAAACCACAAAGCTGCAATATATAGCTCCTGGTACGGCACAAAGTGGCTGCAGAGATGCGCAATTACAAAAGACTTTAGAAGAAACCACACCAGAGAATAGAAAGAAAAATGCTTCCTCTTGCTCAAATATCTCTGGTTAAATGAACATTAAACTGCAGCCAAATCTCTGTAGAGTCCACGCTGCTTAAAGCAAGTGCCTGGATATAGAGGAAAGGAATGTCCAGGTCTATGACTGAAAGTATTTTATTTATATTGTAGAAATGGCCGCACATAGGTCACATAAATAAGATTTGCAGGCTTCAGAAATAATCATTTTCTATATACAGCCTTAAAGGGAACCTGTAACATTGAAAATGCAGACGTCATGTTATAGAGCAAAAGCAACAGAGCAGATAATATATACTGTACAGTATATTCAGCAGTTATCATGTTATAAATCATAAGGAGCTGAGCAGATGGTATATACAATACAGTACAATCTGCAGGTATCATGTTATAGACCAGGAGGAGCTGAGCAGATGATATATACAATACAGTACAATCTGCAGATAACCTGTTATAGATCATAAGGAGATGAGCAGATTGATATATACAATACAGTACAATCTGCAGGTATCATGTTATAGAGCAGGAGGAGCTGAGCAGATGATATATACAATACAGTACATTCAGCAGGTATCATGTTATAAATCATAAGGAGCTGAGCAGATTGATATATACAATACAGTACAATCTGCAGGTATCATGTTATAGAGCAGGAGGAGCTGAGCAGATGATATATACAATACAGTACATTCAGTAGGTATCAATGTTATAAATCATAAGGAGCTGAGCAGATGATATATACAATACAGTACAATCTGCAGGTATCATGAAATAGAGCAGGAGGAGCTGAGCAGATAATATATACAATACAGTACAATCTGCAGGTATCATGTTATAGAGCAGGAGGAGCTGAGCAGATGATATATATACAATACAATTACATTCAGCAGGTATCATGTTATAGATCATGAGGAGCTGAGCAGATGATATATACAATACAGTACGTTCTGCACATATCTTATAGAGCAGGAGGAGCTGAGCAGATGATATATACAACACTGTACAATCAGCAGGAATCATGTTATAGAGCAGGAGGAGCTGAGCAGATGATATATACAGTACAGTACAATCTGCAGGGATCATGTTATAGAGCAGGAGGAGCTGAGCAGATGATATACACAATATAGTACAATCTGCAGATATCATGTTATAGAGCAGGAGGAGCTGAGCAGATGACATATAAAATACAGTACAATCTGCAGGTATCATGTTATAGAACAGGAGGAGCTGAGCAGATGATATATACAATACAGTACAATCTGCAAGTATCATGTTATAGAGCAGGAGGAGCTTAGCAGATGATATATACAATACAGTACAATCTGCAGGTATCATGTTATAGAGCAGGAGGAGCTGAGCAGATGAAATATACAGTACAGTACAATCGGCAGGTATCATGTTATAGAGCAGGAGGAGCTGAGTAGATGATATATACACAATACAGTACAATCTGCAGATAACATGTTATAGAGCAGAAAGAGCTGAGCAGATGATATATATAATATAGTACAATCTGCAGGTATCATGTTATAGAGCAGAAGGAGCTGAGCAGATGGTATATACAACACAGTACTATCTGCAGGTATTATGTTATAGAGCAGGAGGAACTGAGCATAGGATATATACAATACAGTACAATCTGCAGGACACATGTTATAGAGCAGGAGGAGCTGAGCAGATGATATATACAGTACAGTACAATATGCATGTATCCTGTTATAGAGCAGGAGGAGCTGAGCAGATGATATATACAATACAGTACAATCTGCAGGTATCATGTTATAGAGCAGGAGGAGCTGAGAAGATGATATATACAATACAATACAATCTGCAGGTATCATGTTATAGAGCAGGAGGAGCTGAGAAGATGATATATACAATACAATACAATCTGCAGGTATCATGTTATAGAGCAGGAGGAGCTGAGCAGATGATATATACAATACAGTATAATCTGCAGGTATCATGTTATAGAGCAGGAGGAGCTGAGAAGATGATATATACAATACAATACAATCTGCAGGTATCATGTTATAGAGCAGGAGGAGCTGAGCAGATGATATCAACAATGCAGTACAATCTGCAGGTATCATGTTATAGAGCAGGAGGAGCTGAGCAGATGATATATACAGTACAGTACAATATGCATGTATCATGTTATAGAGCAGGAGGAGCTGAGCAGATGATATATACAATACAGTATAATCTGCAGGTATCATGTTATAGAGCAGGAGGAGCTGAGCAGATGATATATACAGTACAGTACAATCGGCAGGTATCATGTTATAGAGCAGGAGGAGCTGAGTAGATGACATATACACAATACAGTACAATCTGCAGATAACATGTTATAGAGCAGAAAGAGCTGAGCAGATGATATATATAATATAGTACAATCTGCAGGTATCATGTTATAGAGCAGAAGGAGCTGAGCAGATGGTATATACAACACAGTACTATCTGCAGGTATTATGTTATAGAGCAGGAGGAACTGAGCATAGGATATATACAATACAGTACAATCTGCAGGACACATGTTATAGAGCAGGAGGAGCTGAGCAGATGATATATACAGTACAGTACAATATGCATGTATCATGTTATAGAGCAGGAGGAGCTGAGCAGATGATATATACAATACAGTACAATCTGCAGGTATCATAATATAGAGAAGGAGGAGCTGAGCAGAGGATATATACAATACAGTACAATCTGCAGGACACATGTTATAGAGCAGGAGGAGCTGAGCAGATGATATATACAGTACAGTACAATATGCATGTATCATGTTATAGAGCAAGAGGAGCTGAGCAGATGATATATACAATACAGTACAATCTGCAGGTATCATGTTATAGAGCAGGAGGAGCTGAGAAGATGATATATACAATACAATACAATCTGCAGGTATCATGTTATAGAGCAGGAGGAGCTGAGAAGATGATATATACAATACAATCTGCAGGTATCATGTTATAGAGCAGGAGGAGCTGAGCAGATGATATCAACAATGCAGTACAATCTGCAGGTATCATGTTATAGAGCAAGAGGAGCTGAGCAGATGATATATACAGTACAGTACAATATGCATGTATCATGTTATAGAGCAGGAGGAGCTGAGCAGATGATATATACAGTACAGTACAATATGCAGGTATCATGTTATAGAGCAGGAGGAGCTGAGCAGATGATATATACAATACAGTACAATCTGCAGGTATCATGTTATAGAGCAGGAGGAGCTGAGAAGATGATATATACAATACAATACAATCTGCAGGTATCATGTTATAGAGCAGGAGGAGCTGAGCAGATGATATCAACAATGCAGTACAATCTGCAGGTATCATGTTATAGAGCAGGAGGGGCTGAGCAGATGATATATACAGTACAGTACAATATGCATGTATCATGTTATAGAGCAGGAGGAGCTGAGCAGATGATATATACAATACAGTACAATCTGCAGGACACATGTTATAGAGCAGGAGGAGCTGAGCAGATGATATATACAGTACAGTACAATATGCAGGTATCATGTTATAGAGCAGGAGGAGCTGAGCAGATGATATATACAATACAGTACAATCTGCAGGTATCATGTTATAGAGCAGGAGGAGCTGAGAAGATGATATATACAATACAATACAATCTGCAGGTATCATGTTATAGAGCAGGAGGAGCTGAGCAGATGATATCAACAATGCAGTACAATCTGCAGGTATCATGTTATAGAGCAGGAGGAGCTGAGCAGATGATATATACAGTACAGTACAATATGCATGTATCATGTTATAGAGCAGGAGGAGCTGAGCAGATGATTTATACAATACAGTATAATCTGCAGGTATCATGTTATAGAGCAGGAGGAGCTGAGCAGATGATATATACAATACAGTACAATATGGAGGTATCATGTTATAGAGCAGGAGGAGCTGAGCAGATGATATATACAATACAGTACAATCTGCAGGTAAAATGTTATAGAGCAGGAGGAGCTGAGAAGATGAAATATATAATACAGTACAATCTGCAGATATCAGGTCATAGAGCAGAAGGAACTGAGCAGATTATATATACAATACATTACAATCTGCAGGTATCATGTTATAGAGCAGGAGGAGCTGAGAAGATGATATATACAATACAATAGAATCTGCAGGTATCATGTTATAGAGCAGGAGGAGCTGAGCAGATGATATCAACAATGCAGTACAATCTGCAGGTATCATGTTATAGAGCAAGAGGAGCTGAGCAGATGATATATACAGTACAGTACAATATGCATGTATCATGTTATAGAGCAGGAGGAGCTGAGCAGATGATATATACAGTACAGTATAATATGCAGGTATCATGTTATAGAGCAGGAGGAGCTGAGCAGATGATATATACAATACAGTACAATCTGCAGGTATCATGTTATAGAGCAGGAGGAGCTGAGCAGATGATATATACAATACAGTACAATCTGCAGGTATCATGTTATAGAGCAGGAGGAGCTGAGAAGATGATATATACAATACAATACAATCTGCAGGTATCATGTTATAGAGCAGGAGGAGCTGAGCAGATGATATCAACAATGCAGTACAATCTGCAGGTATCATGTTATAGAGCAGGAGGAGCTGAGCAGATGATATATACAGTACAGTACAATATGCAGGTATCATGTTATAGAGCAGGAGGAGCTGAGCAGATGATATATACAATACAGTACAATCTGCAGGTATCATGTTATAGAGCAGGAGGAGCTGAGAAGATGATATATACAATACAATACAATCTGCAGGTATCATGTTATAGAGCAGGAGGAGCTGAGCAGATGATATCAACAATGCAGTACAATCTGCAGGTATCATGTTATAGAGCAGGAGGAGCTGAGAAGATGATATATACAGTACAGTACAATATGCATGTATCATGTTATAGAGCAGGATGAGCTGAGCAGATGATATATACAATACAGTATAATCTGCAGGTATCATGTTATAGAGCAGGAGGAGCTGAGCAGATGATATATACAATACAGTACAATATGCAGGTATCATGTTATAGAGCAGGAGGAGCTGAGCAGATGATATATACAATACAGTACAATCTGCAGGTAAAATGTTATAGAGCAGGAGGAGCTGAGAAGATGAAATATATAATACAGTACAATCTGCAGATATCAGGTCATAGAGCAGAAGGAACTGAGCAGATTATATATTCAATACATTACAATCTGCAGGTATCATGTTATAGAGAAGGAGGAGCTGAGCGGAGTATATATACAATACAGTACAATCTGAAGGACACATGTTATAGAGCAGGAGGAGCTGAGCAGATGATATATACAGTACAGTACAATATGCATGTATCATATTATAGAGCAGGAGGAGCTGAGCAGACGATATATACAATACAGTACAATCTGCAGGTATCATGTTATAGAGAAGGAGGAGCTGAGCATAGGATATATACAATACAGTACAATCTGCAGGACACATGTTATAGAGCAGGAGGAGCTGAGCAGATGATATATACAGTACAGTACAATATGCATGTATCATGTTATAGAGCAGGAGGAGCTGAGCAGATGATATATACAATACAGTACAATCTGCAGGTATCATGTTATAGAGCAGGAGGAGCTGAGCAGATGATATATACAATACAGTACAATCTGCAGGTATCATGTTATAGAGCAGGAGGAGCTGAGCAGATGATATATACAACACAGTACAATCTGCAGGTAAAATCTTATAGAACAGGAGGAGCTGAGCAGATGATATATACAATACAATACAATCTGCATGGATCATGTTATAGAGCAGGAGGAGCTGAGCATATGATATATACAATACAGTACAATATGCAGGTATCATGTTATAGAGCAGGAGGAGCTGAGCAGATGATATATACAATGCAGTACAATCTGCAGGTAAAATGTTATAGAGCTGGAGGAGCTGAGAAGATGATATATACAATACAATACAATCTGCAGGTATCATGTTATAGAGCAGGAGGAGCTGAGCAGATGATATAAACAATACAGTACAATCTGCAGGTATCATGTTATAGAGCAGGAGGAGCTGAGCAGATGATATATACAACACAGTACAATCTGCACGTAAAATGTTATAGAGCAGGAGGAGCTGAGAAGATGATATATACAATACAATACAATTTGCAGGGATCATGTTATAGAGCAGGAGGAGCTGAGCAGATGATATATTCAATACAGTACAATCTGCAGGTATCTGTTATAGAGCAGGAGGAGCTGAGCAGATGATATAAACAATACAGTACAATCTGCAGGTATCATGTTATAGAGCAGGAGGAGCTGAGCAGATGATATATACAATACAGTACAACCTGCAGGACACATGTTGTAGCGACAGGTACTCTTTAAGTGTTGTGATCGATAGCGATCACTGCAAGTGGAATTCCGCTGTGGAATGTCCGCAGTGTGAATGAGCCCTTAGTGAGGATGGGGTCACACATAGTATTTTGTTAAGTATTTTTTAGTCACAACCAGGTGTGGATCTAGAACACAGAAGAAGGTGCAAATCTTTGCATTATAGTTTTTCTCTGTGTTGGTTCCAATCCTGGTTTTGACTTAAAATATTGACCAAATACTCAACAAAATATTGACCAAATGCTAACCAAAATATTATGGTGTGTATTCATCATGTGCAATTTTTTATTGTACTTTTTTTTAAAGTAGCAAAAAGCAGCAAATATTGACACTTTTTTGTGTGCAAGCGTTTATACTAGCACTAGCCAAATTGCAATGACAAAGCAAGAAAAGGGCGTGGTTTCAGGCAAATGGGACCGCCCCTTATTACCAGATTTACGTCAGTTGACACTGAGCTACCAGAGATTTCACCATGGCGACACTGGCTCGTTGCAGTTGCTCGTTCACATTTTTTTAGGCCATCTCTGTCTTGATAAATATCCCCCTTTGTGTGAACCCAGCTTGGAAAGAAGGGGTGAAAGGGTTGAAGAGGAGGTGAAGACTAGCTATAGAAAAGTGCGCTCTAATAGGGTAGTATTTTTGTCTTACCTTTTATAAAACTTTTCAAAACTATATTGACAGGATTCCTTTAGTAATCTTTGCTAAAAAGAATCTCTGTTCCACTTTGTTTACAGGAGCCGGTACTGATGCCAATGTATTTCTTGTGATTTTTGGAGAAAATGGAGACTCGGGGACACTCGCTATGAAACAGTCCAATAACTCCAACAAGTTTGAGAGGAATCAGCTGGACACTTTCCGGTTCCCAGATATGCTGAGCTTGGGGGATCTGTGTAAAGTGCGCGTCTGGCATGACAACTCAGGTGAGCGGGGATTCAGATACCTCATATACTTTACAGCGTAATGTACACAAGGCCCAAAAACAATATAAAAAACTATTGGATAGCTAAATAAATAAAAGTGTTATTGTTTCAGATCCATATTTGTTTCCTAAAGGTGACCCTTTTGCACTATTTTCTCGTGCCTTAGGTAGGTCTTCTTCTTTCAATATGTTTCACACCCAATAAAATAGATAGGTTGATTGGCCCTCATTAGATAGGCAGGCTCCCCCCCACACTGTCTAATTGTATGTTCCCTACTCCTGCACAGTACTGAGTGGCGATGCATATACAGTATGGTACACATCGTCGCTTATTTTATCTTTATGGGGGTGGGGCGCCGATAGGGATCCAAATCCCCTGCCAGTGGCTGAGGATTCACATTTTTCCGCCCCTCCACTGCCGGCGCACTAAGATAGCTGCCTTATGGTAGTTCCAGTTCTTTACCTGGACTGGATACCAGGAACTTCTCTGCTGCGTTGTTCCCTCCCACAATGTACCGCTGCATATAATGTCATATAAACCAATAGGAGGAAGGGACTTCGTCAAGTGAAAGATCACATCCTCCCAGCACAAGGCACTTCTAGGAGGTAGCAGACCCCCACACATGTGCAGGAGCCGGGCCCTCGCTGAAATTTAATAGCAAGGGGCACTCACAGGAACTGGGCCGCTGCATGTTAATCCTTTTTGCAGTTTCATAATTAAAGGGGTTATCCAGGAAAAACTTTTTTATATAAATCAACTGGCTCCAGAAAGTTAAACAGAATTGTAAATTACTTAAATTTTTTATTAAATAAAAAAATCTTAATCCTTTCAGTACTTATGAGCTTCTGAAGTTAAGGTTGTTCTTTTCTGTCTAAGTGCTCTCCGACGACATGTGTCTCGGGAACTGCCCAGTTTAGAAGAGGTTTGCTATGGGGATTTGCTTCTAAACTGGGCGGTTCCCGAGACAGGTGTCATCAGAGAGGACTTAGACAGAAAAGAACAACCTTAACTTCAGCAGCTCAAGTACTGAAAGGATTAAGATTTTTTAATAGAAGTAATTTACAAATCTGTTTAACTTTCTGGAGCCAGTTGATATATAAAAAAAAGTTTTTTCCTGGATAACCCCTTTAAAGCAATCACGAGTAATCACAAGTGGCCAATATCATGATTGGTGTTAGTGGTACACAGTGCAGCCCTAATGTCTGATTCTAAAAGGAACTTAATTATAAGACAAGGCAGTTTTTTCAGGTTTTTTCATTTTTTTTTTAAACTTGTCTTATAATTGAGCAAATATGGTAAAGTTTTTTTTTTTTTTTTGCATTTTTCTTTCGCCTATGATTTCCCTGGAGTGTTTATAACCTATCGCACTATCCCATTTGCTCAGTCTTTCACATTTTCTGTTTTTTGTTGTTATCTCTTTCTGCATATTTTTGGAGTTCCTTGATGTAGCCTCTTGTCTTTTATCTCCAGAGATTTCTCTTCATTCTGCATTTTTTTTTTTAACCATGTTCCTTCTTTTTTCCCTTCACGGTCGCTCGCCTGTGTAATTCATACTGTTGGTGCTATGTATGTATTATATGGGACACAATGCCACCAAACCTTCTTACAGGACCCACGATTGTGTCATGTTAGTCACAGCTTTCAGAAAAGAGGACGCTGGTTTTCAAGTATTATGGGGGACAGGGGGGGAAGGTGCAACTTCATCCAGACGTCTTTATCTTGTTGTCTGTTCTATTCTGAGAGCCTTATCCAGTCGGTGCATGCCTTTCCATGATAAGCAGGAATCAGGAGATAATGCTGGGGGTGCTGGGGTCTGGTGCTTGTTATCCCGGATTCCCACCAGGGCTGAGATAGATTTGCATATAGTATCTATCTGCTGAGAGAACAATGGCTTTGCGGATTTATTCGAAACTTGGCAGACCATGAACTGCTCCCAGGAAAATTAATATTTCAGGAAAAAAGTGAAAGTTTAAAGGAAACTTTAGAATGTGAACAGAAGCCTGTGGCGGTGGTGGAGTAGGTGTCAATCATACATGGCGCACATAGTCACTGACCTTGCTGCATTTGCCATTGCATATCTCTCTGCTAGTCAACCCAGATAAGTACAGTTTAGGATTTCTTTTCTGTATTACGGCCAATATCTATATTCTGATGGGAAATGGTCAATGACTATTCATCAAGGTTATATGCAAAATGTGTTCATTTATGCAGCCTGAAACAAACATTTACATGTAATTCCAGCCCTAACATTAACATTAGGGGAAGAGAGGACATTTATAGAATACAATTATTATTATAAATATTATGTTGTTTTTTTAACTGAATGAAACTACCATCAAGCTTCAGGATCAAGGATATATTTTATATATGCTCCTATATACAAGAACATAACTACTATAATACTGCCTCCTATATGCAAGAATATAACTACTCTAATATTGCTCCTATATACAAGAACATAACTACTATAATACTGCTTCCTATATGCAAGAATATAACTACTATAATATTGCTCCTATATACAAGAACATAACTACTATAATACTGCTCCTATGTACAATAATATAACTACTATAATACTGCTCCCTATGTACAAGAATATAACTACTATAATACTGCCTCCTATATGCAAGAATATAACTACTATAATATTGCTCCTATATACAAGAATATAACTACTATAAAACTGCCTCCTATATACAAGCATATAACTACTATAATACTGCTCCTATATACAATAATATAACTACTATAATACTGCCTCCTATATACAAGAATATAACTATCATAATACTGCCTCCTATGTACAAGAATATAACTACTATAATACTGCTCCTATATACAAGAATATAACTACTATAATACTGCCTCCTATATACAAGAATATAACTACTATAATACTGCTCCTATATACAAGAATATAACTACTATAATACTGTTCCTACATACAAGATTATAACTACTATCATACGGCTCCTATGTATAACAATATAACTACTATAATACTGTCTTCTATATACAAGAATATTACTACTATAATACTGCCTCCTATATACAAGAATATAACTATTATAATACTGCCTCCTATGTACAAGAATATAACTACTATAATACTACCTCTATGTACAAGAATATAACTACTTACCTGGTAAAGAATATCAGCTCGCTGGGAAGGAAATAAGAATCACCGACTTCATCTGCTGCAGGACCGAATATGTCGTTTACGCTATAGTCTGCCCGTGTATGTGCTTTTACATTGGATCCACTATTCGACCGCTGAAAATTAGATTCCGGGAACACTTGAGGTCAATTCACACCGGACACGGCTGTGCCCGCCTCATAACGCACATACGATCAGTGCATTCGGGAGACGCCAACATTATGCGCTTCTTCGGGATCGAAAGAGTTAAAACCTGCTCACCAGGAATTGATCGTCACAAAACATTGCTACGCAAAGAAGAGAGATGGATCATGCGCACAAGAGCGCTTGAAGGAACTGGACTTAATGATCGCCAAGACCTCAGTGTCTTCTTATAACTTTGCCCTTTTTTTCTTTTGTTGGTCCTGATATATATATTTTTTCTCCTTTTTAATTCCCCCCTTTTTTTTCCCCCCCTCCCCTCCCCCCTACTTTTTTGCTTTTTCGATTGGATATATAATTTTTTTCTGTGTACGAGCCTTAATAATATCTTTTTTGCATCTGTATACGTCATCAGTTTGGCGTTTTAAAACCCCTCCTTTTCCTGCCAACTGATGCAGCCAAGTCAGCCAGAGAAAGCGCCGTCCGGCGTGAAACTAGTCGTGTGTGGCTTTTTTTTTTTTTCCCTCCTCCACGTCCTGCACCTGTTATTCCGATCTTATGATCTGAAATAAACCTCTCCCGTTCCCGGCTTTTGACAGTGGGTGAGTGCGGTACTTCTTTCTTTACTTGCTTTTTGGATTCATATGAATACTATACCGTTACCTGCACCTCCAGGTCTAGCCTGGATTATCAGTCCACCTGCACAGCCTCTCATTGTATGCTAAGAACTTTACCTGTTACTAAGGGAGACCACACAATAGTGCCACTCATCTTGTTGGACTATATAACTACTATAATACTGCCCCTATGTACAAGAATATAACTACTATAATACTGCCTCCTATATACAAGAATATAACTACTATAATACTGCTCCTATATACAAGAATATAACTACTATAATACTTCTCCTATATACAAGAATATAACTACTATAATACTGCCTCCTATGTACAAGAATATAACTACTATAATACTGCCTCCTATGTACAAGAATATAACTACTATAATACTGCCTCCTATGTACAAGAATATAACTACTATAATACTGCCTCCTATGTACAAGAATATAACTACTATAATACTGCTCCTATATACAAGAATATAACTAATATAATACTGCTCCTATATACAAGAATATAACTACTTTAATCAAACATATGTAGAAAGCAGGGACGTCACTCACCGGGGTACTGTGCCGATAATTCTTTATTTCTTTAAGGTGCAAAGACAGACAAGGTGCACGGACGTTTCCAAGGACTCAGCTAATCAGAGTAAGACTGGGTGACAGCTGTTGCGCGTGCGCATTCACGCTTCTTCAGACCCTGTCTGTTCCGTGCTGCATCACCTTTTTGAAGCTACTCTCTGGTGACGTGCACAGAACAGGTGCAAACTACTTAATCAAGAACATATATGTTAAAACATTAAAAACATAAATCAACCGACTTTCTTTATCAAAAGGACACTCTGCAATAAATAGTACCAGAAGGTATATCATAAAAAGACACTGTAATCGACTCTTTCATTCAGCCCCAAGTTTCCAGCAGCATTCAATTTAATTAACCATTTAGCTTCCGCTTGAAGTAAAATTTTTCTTTTATCTGTGTTTTCTTTGCTGCGGATCACTTCTAGCCCCTGAAAGAGTAAATCCTTACAGTTCCCTCCATGTACAGAATTCATGTGTTCAATAAAACGGGGAGCACCTTTTTTAGATCTAACTGAATACACATGTTCCCTAAAACGTGTGTTTAATGCACGTTTTGTGCTGCCGATGTAGAAGCGGCCACACGGGCAAACCATAGCATAAATAACCCATTGTGTTCTGCAGGTAATGAGATTTTTAATATAGATTTCTTCACCGCCTATCACCGTAGACTTTCCTGTCTTAATATGGGGACACCAAATGCAAGTCCCGCATTTGTGGTTGCCCGTGGGGCCGATTCTTGACAGCCAGTCTGAGGTGTTCGATTTGGAATGAAAGTTGCTACTGGTTACAACATCTTTTAAGTTTTTACTCCGTTTGAAAGCTATCAAAGGTTTTTCATGAACCAGTTTTCCTAAATCTGTATCGTTTTTAATCAGAGACCAATTGTTATGAATAGCTGTTCTTATAATTTTTTCTAAGGGGCTGAATTTAAATGAAAAAGAGAAACGGGGGTAGAGTGGTGCTTTGCGACTTTAAATGTGTTTTTTTCCATTTCCTACTCTTCGTGCTGTTATCTAATAGAGTTTTTCTATCTTGTGCAAATGCTCGATTTAATGCCTTCTCAAGGATCTTTTCTGGGTACCCTCGTGCCCCCAATCTCTCCTTCAGCTCACCAGCCTGTACCAAAAATTTCTCATCAGAACTACTATAATACTGCCTCCTATATACAAGAATATAACTATTATAATACTGCCTCCTATATACAAGAATATAACTACTATAATACTGCTCCTATATACAAGAATATAACTATTATAATACTGCCCCCTATATACAAGAATATAACTATTATAATACTGCCTCCTATGTACAAGAATATAACTACTATAATACTGCCTCCTATATACAAGAATATAACTATTATAATACTGCCTCCTATGTACAAGAATATAACTACTATAATACTGCCTCCTATATACAAGAATATAACTGTTATAATACTGCTCCTATATACAAGAATATAACTACTATAATACTGCCTCTTATGTGCAAGAATATAACTACTATAATACTGTCTTCTATGTACAAGAATATAACTACTATGATACTGCCCCCTATATACAAGAATATAACTACTATAATACTGTCTTCTATGTACAAGAATATAACTACTATGATACTGCCCCCTATATACAAGAATATAACTACTATAAGTAAAATGTAGAAGGAAATGGCACTGTCCAGATGTATTGGATGAGTTTTGGTTGTGGTTGTACTTCCAGGAGATCGGGTAAGCAGACATGCGATGGGGGTGCAGGTTAAACAGAAAAAGTCCAATAATAGGTGCAAGTGTACAAGGAAAAAAATGCACTCATCCACTTTAAATGTGCTGCGAACAAGGAGATTTTTATTCAGCCGGGGGTCAAAGTCCGG
Organism: Hyla sarda; assembly: GCF_029499605.1. Taxonomy (NCBI): domain Eukaryota; kingdom Metazoa; phylum Chordata; class Amphibia; order Anura; family Hylidae; genus Hyla; species Hyla sarda. The sequence continues at coordinate 569,378,497 of NC_079189.1, read as the reverse complement.
AACAGGTGGAGGACGTGGAGGAGAGAAATGCACGGAGGAGAGTGATGAGAGTCCGGAGGAGTGTGGAGGCCAGGGGACTGGGACTGAGTCCACCTGATAGGACCAATAGTGTACAGAAGGGCCACTTCTGTACTGAGCCACCACAAATATAACTACTATAATACTGCTCCTAGGAATTTAGATTTGAACAGAAGCTTTGAAGGGTCTTAATTTACGTCTGCAAGGATGTATCCAGAAGAAGTTGTGGATTTGATGGAAGACTTTGTTCTTGGGGTCTGTCTTGGGGGGGGGGGGGGGGGGGGGGGTGTACACAGCTTTGTGTTCCAGGCCTGCAGTCATGCTGTGTGACGCCAATCTTTTTAAGAACAGACACATCTCCGGTTCTCCCACCATCATTTCTTTCTTCTCTTTAGTGAAGCTTGTCAGACCGCTTTTTCCAAACAGTGTGCCTCCAGCTGTTGCTAAACTACAATTCCCAGCATGCCCGGACAGCCATGGTGGTTGTCATCCTGCTTTTCTAGAACACTGAAAGTGAACATCTAATGACATTCGCCATTCAGAGGTCTAGAAAAGCTGGATGACAGACACCGAGGTCACACAGTTGTCAAGATTCGTACCCAGCTTTTAAAGACCCCTGACTGTCACATCTATTTGGTTGTTTACTAGCACATCCTCTGCTTTGAATAAATTTGCCATTCAGGGTTCTAGAAAAGCTAGATGAAAACCAATATGGTCAAAAAGCTTTGACAGGACTGAAACCCAGCTTCTCCAATCCCTGAATTGCAAATCATTCTAGTTGTTTACTTATACATCCTTTGTGTCTAGTAAATTTGCCATTCGGGGGTAGCAACCACCAGGCCCTCACAGCTTTCTGAGGCACCTGAGGAGCAAATATATTTATTTGTTCAACAATATATACCCTCTCTCTGTGGTACACGGATCTTGGTGTAGGCCTCACCCTGTGTCTGGTGGCTCTCGCGGACATGAGCGCCAATTCCGCTGGCGTCTGCTGCACAGTGATTCTCCACCTGTCATTTTATTGGGCAAAAATCTGTAGGTAGTGGGTATGGGCCCTAACACTGGTCATAATGGGGTTCATTTAGCTTTCCAGAGAACCGCTGAATTAGTCTGTATGGTTGTGCACAGCTGCATGTTTCCACTAATCTTTCTATCTTACCCTTGGCAGGTACTGTATTGTATGAAGGGTACTTGGGGGTACTCAAGAGGTAGTCATAGGGGTCATCTTAACTCTGATATTGCCAAAGAGGGCCACATTCTTGTATGAGTGTCAGTCTTTACTGTTAGGATTACATTTTATTCATATGCTAGGAATACAAGAAATAATGGGTCTATAGGTCCTGTATACATATAGAATGGAAGAGTGGGAGGCTTCCATCCTTAGGAGCTCCCAGAGGATCCCATAACATGACCCATTTTACTAGTTTTATTTATAATATCTAATTCCTAACACCACACAAATCTTCAGCTCCCAGAACACACCAAGACACTTTGCAGCTAGACAAGGTTAACCCATTTGTGGCCTCCCTGTTATAGATAAACCTCCACTCCTCTCCTCGTTCCCTCCATGTTGGTTGATGTGAAGGGACACGGTGTTGTGTTATCCAGCGCTGAACGGCTTTTGCCTGTATACCAATGATGGCCGTCAGTCAGAAGACACCGGTTGTCATGGGCATTAAAGCTCTTTTCATATTTGTGAACACTCCTGCTCCACTTTCATCCCAATTCCCCACAGCCATCTGGTTCTCCGGAAAGAAGATGCATGAAATTAATTTTTTGAGGCCGAGGATTGGAGTTATACAATGTATTCTCATATGATACAATTAAAACCTTGTGTTACTGGGTCCCATTGGCTGAGATGTAACATTTCATCAATATGTGGGAAGGACTGGGCATTGAGAGAAATGAAGATAATCGTCTAATCACCACGATGGGACCAGATAATACAATGCATTGCATAAAGGAATACACAATAGTTTTCCTCCAGAAAGAAAAAAGCTCTCTAGTGCCACTTAGGTAGACTCAATGTCTGAGGATTTAATACAGTGGTTCTTAACCTTGGTTCGATCGAACCCCAGGGGTTCGGTGAGTCAGTCCCGGGGGTTCGGCGGGGGAGGTCACAACAGGACAGGCAAACCAAGCAATTGCTTGGGGCCCCGAGCAGAGCCGGTGTTTGCCCGTCCTGTAGCGACGGGGCAATACCCCCATCACTATTAACTCCCTGCGGCTCCGCATTAAGTTAAAAAACGCAGGGCCGCTGGGACATAGCGCACGCCGGGACGTCATTGACGTCCTGTGCGTGCGCCCATGGAAATGAAGGCACGAGGATAGAGAAGGAGGAAGACGCGCGCTGGCCAGCTTGGTAAGTGACCAGCGGCACGTCATCTTCGGTGCTCCGACCACCGGTCCCGAGACCTACTGCTATAGCCGGAGCGGTGGTCGGAGCACTGAAGTGGGCAGTACACCGGCATACTGCCTCCAGCCATACACTGTATATGGCTGGAGGCTGTATGTCTGTGGGGGAACACTGCCTACATCAGTGGTCTTTAACCTCTGGACCTCCAGATGTTGCAAAACTACAACTGTTTGTAGTTGTAGTTTTGCAACATCTGGAGGTCCGCAGGTTGAAGACCACTGGCCTACATAATGTGGGGGAACACTGCCTAATGTGGGGGAACACTGCCTGCCTAATGTGGGGGGAACACTGCCTGCCTAATGTGGGGGGAACACTGCCTGCCTAATGTGGGGGAACACTGCCGGCCTAATGTGGGGGGAACACTGCTTGCTTAATGTGGGGGGACACTGCTTGCCTAATGTGGGGGAACACTGCCTGCCTAATGTGGGGGAACACTGCCTGCCTAATGTGGGGGAACACTGCCTGCCTAATGTGGGGAGAACTGCCTGCCTAATGTGGGGGAACACTGCCTGCCTAATGTGGGGGAACACTGCCTGCCTAATGTGGGGGAACACTGCCTGCCTAATGTGGGGGGAACACTGCCTGCCTAATGTGGGGGGACACTGCCTGCCTAATGTGGGGGGGAACACTACCTGCCTAATGTGGGGGGGAACACTACCTGCCTAATGTGGGGGAACACTGCCTGCCTAATGTGGGGGGAACACTGCCTGCCTAATGTGGGGGGACACTGCCTGCCTAATGTGGGGGGGAACACTACCTGCCTAATGTGGGGGAACACTGCCTGCCTAATGTGGGGGAACACTGCCTGCCTAATGTGGGGGAACACTGCCTGCCTAATGTGGGGGAACACTGCCATTGTTGCGAAAATGACATGAGAGTGGCACTTGCCAAGGTAAAGCTGCGCATTTCTGAACTGGTCTCTGAAAGACAACAGCAGAAGTCACACTGATTTGCAGTAAATATTCATTATGTTTTTGTGTGAAAATCCTGTTTTCATGGTTTTGTTCTATGTTCTTTGTTTTGTTCTATGTTTTGTTCATTTTGTGCACATATGTATAAATATATACTTAAATATATACCTCCTATGTTTTGAATTTGAAAAAATCATATTTTATTTTTCCAATTAAGAGGGGTTCGGTGAATGCGCATATGAAACTGGTGGGGTTCAGTACCTCCAACAAGGTTAAGAACCACTGCTTTAATATTAAGGATATCAGGCAAACCATAGTCTTCTCTAAAAGGAAGAGACATCATACTGTTTTGGGGTTCTTGCCCCTAGTCAGTACAGAGCAGGGTATCGGTTTGTAGGTAAGAGGCCTTTGGCATTGGTCTTAGGGGGTGTTCCTTGTAAAGACCACCAGCATGAACAAGTAGGCTTACATATCAGGCAATGCTCCCTTGGGAAAGGGATATGTAAATTAGCTGTTCTCTAGAAGGAATAAGGGCATCTCCCTAGTGCCACCTATAGGTAGGTACCTTGTAAGTAGATGTCTGACCCTTTAACAAGACTTGCAACATGACTAAGGATATTAGCTAGACCAGATATCAGTCTCTAGGGTCATCCATCTATAGACAGCTGTTTTGGGCTTCTTGTCCCTCAACAGTGGTTTGCTAGGTGTTTATTTTCATGAGGAGATATTCATTGGGGTAACACTAGTGTGGTGACAAGGGGAGATATTAATGGAAATACCTGATCACTTTGTGACGCCAGGGCACTGTTATCCAGTACACGGTACAAGGTTTGGGACAGCTTCTCCTGGGCCAGACACGGGGAGTAAATGAACACACTGATGTCAGCTTATGGATAATTGTCTTTACTGAGCAGGGTGCAGATGGTAATACACATACAGCTGGCTTAAGGTGAGAGAGTGCAGTGTAACCCCTTGGGAGCCCTGTTGCCCGGCTTGGACTTGTGGTACTTACACCAAACAGATTGTGTTTACTGACTTGTGAGACGGAAAGATGAATCCTGGTAGCTAGGGTCTTGTCAAGATACTGAAGCCTTTTGCGCAGGGGCATGAACTCCTATTGTGCGAGTAATCCTTGCAGGATGACCAGAGAGATTAGATGTGAACTAGGCCTCTCCTCAGAGCACACGACACACAGCACACCTGAACCACACTGTGCTTCAGACAAAACTTAGACTCCTCCCCCCATTACACTACATAGGGGAGACTTTAGGGGTTCCCATTGGCAGGCAGGGTCACATGGGGTTTACTGCTCTCATTTAAGGGTACAGTAACATAGAAAACCATATATACATATAACAATAACAGAGGCCAGCTAATGGTGCTGGGACACCACACTAGCTCCGTCTAAAATTTGTTTCCATCATTTCATATTGCAAAGGTAAGCTTCATGTGGTCACATATCCCCCCAGGGAAATTGTAGCATTACACTAGCCCACGAAATCGGCCATGCAATACATGTGTAGCGAGACCACCAGAAGCTCAACTTTGGGTAATACCGTATTTTTCGCCATATAAGACGCACTTTTTCTTCCCCAAAACTGGGGGGGAAAAGTCGGTGTGTCTTATACGGCGAATACACCCCTATCGCGGCGGTCCCTGCGGCCATCAACGGCCTGGACCCGCGGCTAATACAGGACATCACCGATCGCGGTGATGCCCTGTATTAACCCTTCAGACATTGCGATCAAAGCTGACCGCCGCGTCTGAAGGGAAAGTGACACTAACCCGGCTGCTCAATCGGGCTGTTCGGGACCCCCGCGATCTCACCGCGGCGGTCCCGAACAGCCCGACTGAATAGCCGGGTTAGTGCTTACAGGACACCGGGAGGGACCTTACCTGCCTCCTCGGTGTCTTCTCCGTTCAGGGATCCCCTGTATGGCCGGCGCTCTCCTTCCTCGTCATCACGTCGTCGCGTACGTGCGTCGGCGTGCGTAACGACGTGATGACGGCGACGGAGAGAGAGGTTACCCAGCCGGCAGCAGAGACGTTCCGGAGCGACGGGGACACGGCGACAGCGATGGAGCGACATCCAGGGCAGCGGTGAAGGGTCCGGAGCTGCGGGGACACGTGAGTATTACCTCCTATGCAGTGGTCTTCAATCTGCGGACCTCCAGATGTTGCAAAACTACAACTCCCAGCATGCCCGGACAGCCAACGGCTGTCCGGGCATGCTGGGAGTTGTAGTTTTGCAATATCTGGAGGTCCGCAGGTTGAAGACCACTATTGGGTTCAAAATCTTACATTTTTTAGATTTTGCACCTAAAAATAGGGTGCGTCTTATACGCCGGTGCGTCCTATAGGGCGAAAAATACGGTAGATGATTGCAGAAGACCTAACTATATACTGCAAGTATGCCTTTATTAGAACTATTGGGAAGGGTTTTTCTATTTGTTGTTACTTCTTTACTCTCCATTGCTATTTAACTGGTAATAACCCTCTATGCCCTTAGTCTAGTGGTAGTGGTGCCACTGGTCTTTTCCAGTCATACATGAGACAGCTGTCCACTGAATGCTTGTCCCAGCTGACACCTATCTTTCTCAATGTTCCCATAAACATATATGATCAATCTGGTGACAGCAATCCTCAGCAGTGGTTTGTCTCACACAAGAACAGAGAATCGGGCAGATTTATATCAGGCATTCATGATCCTTCTTTAATCCAACATTTACCTCTGGGAGACAGTTATGCCACCGTCCACGTTAGATTATGGATTTATCCCATTCAGAATCAACCATACCTACCTAAGTTTCCTCATGACTCCAACTTGAAGTTTTGTATTTGAGTCCTCAGGATGCCGATGTGGTGCTATAGTTTGCACACTTGAATCTGTCCCAGCAAAACATCTTTCTATGCCCCAAATTAATGTTTCCCTTCCACTCACCAGTCACATGCTACAGTTGCCACACTCCTGTTGTGTAACAGCTATGGATTGAGCATTCCCTTAATGGTTGATGTTGTGGTAATTGTCTAATACAGGGGTCTCCAAACTATGGCCTGCAGGTCACATCTGGCCACCTGCCACTAGCTTTCTCCTGGCCTGTCCCCCAGCACTTACATTATGAAGGTGGCGGCTTTTAGCTCTGGGTGCCACCGACCTGGAGAGTGCGGAGTCCCCTGTATCGCCAACAGCACCCAATGGTGTATAGTTTACCTGTTCTCCTGCGTTGTGTGCTTTCTGTCGATAACATGGAGTCCAAGGAGGAGCCATGTGACCGATACTTTTCATTTTGCCTCCTCCAATGTGTTGAAGAGGCAGAGTGACATGTATCTGTCACGTGCTCCTCCATAGGAATCCATAGGAATAGACTGGGGATGGAGATGCGTCAGGGCCTGGAGGGATAGAAGTAAATAAACGTATAATATTCCATATAATGTTCAACTAAAAATGTGGAGCTATATGAATTGTCAGGGGGCAAAGAGATGATGGTGGAAGTGGATCATGGTTCAAGAGGGACAAAGAGATGATGGTGGGGTCAAAGAGATGATGGTAGATCATGGTTCAAGAGGGACAAAGAGATGATGGTGGGGTCAAAGAGATGATGGTAGATCATGGTTCAAGAGGGACAAAGAGATGATGGTGGGGTCAAAGAGATGATGGTGGAAGTGGATCATGGTTTTAGAGGGACAAAGAGATGATGGTGGAAGTGGATCATGATTTTAGAGGGACAAAGAGATGATGGTGGAAGTGGATCATGGTTTAAGAGGAACAAAGAGATGATGATGGGGTCAAAGAGATGATGGTGGGGTCAAAGAGATGATGGTAGATCATGGTTCTAAGGGGACAAAGATAATGGTGGATCATGGTTCAAGGGGGACAAAGAGATGTTGGTAGGAGTCTATATATGTATGTTATGTTTATTTCTAAAACTGATAGTTTTTTCTTCCTTTGTCTCTCAAAAATGTGTACAGTATAATACACAATGTGGCCCTCATACCAAAAAATGTGGATACCTCTGGTCTAATACCTCTGGTCTAACCCATTATATCTTTGAAGGCATTGGCCCTGGTTGGCACTTGGAATTTATCGACGTCAGAGATGAGGAGATGAACAAGAGTTTCCGATTCCAATGTGACCGGTGGTTGGCCAAGAATGCAGATGACAAGCAAATCATTAGAGAGCTTGCCTGTGCCAACAATGATATCCTGGACCTAAAGGAACGCACATGTAAGTTAATCCGCGCATGCGCACCGTATTGTAGAGTAGTCCTATTTGGTATTGAACAGTTTAAGGGGTTATCCAGGAAAAAACGTTTTTTTATATATCAACTCGCTCCAGAAAGTTAAACAGGTTTGTAAATTACTTCTATTAAAAAATCTTAATCCTTTCAGTATTTATGAGCTGCTGAAGTTGAGTTGTTCTTTTCTGTCTAAGTGCTCTCTGATTACACGTGTCTCGGGAACCGCCCAGTTTAGAAGCAAATCCCAATAGCAAACTATACTCAGAGATGTCAGCAGAGAACACTGTTGCCAGACAGAAAACAACAACTCAACTTCAGCAGCTCATAATTATTGAAAGCATTAAGATTTTTTTTAATTGAAGTAATTTACAAATCTGTTTTTTGGATTCAGCTGATATAAAAAAAAAGTTTTTTCCTGGAATACCCCTTTAAGGGTAACGTCTATTGTGCTTCTTACAGCTTATGAGATTGTGACTGTAACAAGTGACAGGGAAGATGCCGAAACCAAGGAGAATGTGTGGATAATTCTAGAGGGCAAGAAAGGAAGATCGAAGGAGCTGATGCTGGAAAACACCTCCAAGAAGAGGAGATTTGCGCAGTGAGTCTTGGGGGTTGGGACCATGTTTTGGGATTTTGGTAATTAATTTAATTACAATGAATTAACTCATAAGGACCATTATATATATGTATAACAAAGGAGTAACACTTGTGTCCTGTCTGATCTCAAGCTCTGGTGGAACCATTTTATACTAGAGTGAAGGCTTCTTTTGGTGGAATGTTTTATACATCTTATCCCCTATCCAAAGGATGGGGATAAGATGTATGATCGCAGGGGTCCCGCTGCTGGGGACCCCAGCGATCTCGGTGAAGCCCCAGGCATTCTGTGCTGGGTGCTGCCTCCGATACGGGGACGTGACGTCACGACCAAGCCCCCTAGTGACCTCACGCCACACCCCTCCATTCATGTATTGGTCACCATTACACCTATGATTTATTTATTATTTTTTTTGCACATTGTAACAAATTTGGTCTTGACAGGAATGCAACGGATGTATTCAAGTTCTCCTCCAAGAATGTAGGTGACATTGCTGCTATATGTGTCGGCCATTGTCCTAAGGATGGAAAGAAATCTTCAACCAAAGTAGATTCCTATTGGCATGTGAAGGAGATCACCATAACTGAGACAGAGCTTGGGAACCAGTAAGTTATAGCATGTTGGCCACCTCCAGGACTGTATTTTATATTCTGCTAGGAATCAGGCAATGTTGTATCTACACATACCTGTCATTCATGTGACCTGCACTAACCTGTCGGTACTGACAGATAATGCAGGTGACACTGATGACAACGGTACTCACCTTGTCCCATTCTGTGGTGGGAACCTTCGGTAATTTCCTCCTTTAGTTCCAGTTCCGGCACCCGGCTTAGGGCATGGACGGAGCGAAGTGACATCACCGCTGCTGCGAGACCCTGCATAGAGCAGCAGTGGCTTGGGGCATGGACGGAGCTAAGTGACTTCACCGCTGCTGCGAGACCCTGCATAGAGCAGCAGTGGCTTGGGGCATGGGCGGAGCTTAGTGACTTCACCGCTGCTGCTCGCTGCTGGGTCCCGCTGTGAGAGAACAGCAGCGGTGACGTCATTAAGCTCCGCCCGTGCCCCAAGCCGGGTGCCTGGAGCTGGAGATAAAGGAGGAAATTACCAAGGATCCCACGGAATGGGACAATTTGAGCACCATAGTCATCAGTGTCACCTACACTATCTGTCGGTACTGACAGGTTAGTGCAGGTGATACTGGTGACAGATTTCCATTAAAGCTTAGCTCTATGTAACTGTCCCCTATCACATAGCAATGCTTTCTAGTAATGGGAAAGGAGTAGAATTTGGAAGAGAATCTCAAAATCAGTAAACAAAAGTGAGGTGAAGTATTTTCAAAGTTATTCTACGTTATACAGTAGTTATACCCCTTCCCTCCAGCTCTATCTGTATACTGCTGCTGCTATATCTATGGGATGAGGATATATAGTAGTTATACACCTGCCCTAAGGCTGTGTTCACACATTGTGTTTCTTGCTGCAGTTTTTCTGTTTCTGCTGTGATTTTCTCAACATTGTGACAAACATGGTAATATTGTACACATTAGTGCATATTACGGTAAAAACATTTTATTTTTACCACAATTTAGAAAAATTGCAGCAAAAATTTTCAAAAGAATGCTGTAATAATCTGCAAAAAAATCAACGTGTAAACACATCTTGAAGGCGTCAAATGTTCCATAAAACACCTCACTTGTGATTATACTGTTCAGTTCAAACCACTTTCCCCTCATTTCAATATTTTTCTAAAAAAATGTCCTTTTAATAAGAAAACACATCTTAACTGGCAATTGACCTCAACCCACCTATGATTCTGAGTTCACCTGGGTGGTCTCCAGCACTAGCAGCTTAATTAGATGTCCAGCTGCATTGATCAAACACCTAACCTTCAACCAAAGGATTCATGGATAATGTAGGCTGCATCACAGAACCACATTATTGTGGAATTGCAATCCAAAATGGAGCCTATCCTATGCATGTCACTTTAGCAAAAAGAGGTAAGCACAAAAACCTTTACATCATTCTCTAATAATAGCCTTTGCTGCACTTCTTAGTCAAGAGTGCTTAAACTATGTTATGGCTCAAGATGTCTGATGTTCATTGCTTTTGGTTGCTTCTCTTGCCATAACAGTCAATTGCAGGTTTTGCAGTAGCAGATCCTCCCTCCCCAGTCACCCCATGATTGAGGGAAGCCATCTTGTTTATAGAATTCCAGGTTTGGAGAAAGAACTTGTGTCTAGTAGGGCTAATAATTATTTTGGAATTTTAAGAAAATATTTTCACAGTCCATGAAACATTCATATCATCCTCATTTATTTGTTCCAGATACATTTTCAACTGCAATGCCAAGATCCCCCTGCGTAACAAGAGAGACGACTATAAAGTCTTCGAATGTGCCAAGACCATTGAGAGCTTTGCCAGCCGGGCCCGCAGCTTGGTACCAGTAAAGTATGAAGTAATTATAGTGACTGGTTTTGAAAAAGGAGCAGGAACAGACGCCAATGTCTTCCTCACCATGTACGGGTCTAACGGTGACTCCGGGAAGCACGCCCTGAAGCAGAAGATGAGGAACCTCTTTGAGCGTGGGAAAACCAATCGTTTCTACATCGAGACCTTAGACTTGGGCGAGGTGAAGAAAGTGAAAGTGGAGCATGACAACAGCGGCCTTAATGCCGGGTGGCTGCTGGAGAGGGTGGAGGTGACCAATTCTGCAACTGGGGTCACTACCATATTCCCTTGTGGCAAATGGTTGGATAAGAAGAGAGGGGATGGTGAGATCTGCCGTGAGCTCTACCCAATGTACTAAAGACCTTACCCAGTAGACCTGCCACCAATGCCACGCCTTTCGTAAATTATTACAAAATGTATTTTATATATACATATATTTTTGTATACAGACTTTGTATAATGTGTATAGGATCTTGAGATATATATATATATATATATATATATATATATATATATATATATGTGTGTGTGTATAAAACTTCTCACTGTATTAATGTAATAAAAAGCCAAGATCCAGATGCTTTACAATATATCATTGTAATTCCTTGTCAAGATTTTCATCCTTTGAGTCTAAAAAGCCTCTTCATTTGTTGGCCTACCTGGACTGTGCCCACTGACAGGAGAGCCCACCCTGGCAGCGGCACTACTACTGTCTATATAAATCCTTAACTGACCTGCACCTTTCTTGTCCCGTGATATTTGGGCACACGGGACCTCCCCCTAGGACTGCATCAATAGATGTGAGGGCTAAAGGACCATAGGATCCTCAAGAGCAAGCGTGAAGCAGTAGAGATGAAAATGAGGAAAAATTGTGTGTGAGGATGTAAGGTGTGTGTGTAAGTGGTATGTTGGTGTGTGAGAGTGTAGGTGGTGTGTGAGCGTTTAAGTGGTGGGCAAATGAGTGTGTGAGTGGTGTGTGTTTGTGGTGTGTGAATATGTAAGTGCTGTGTGAGTGTGAAAGGAGTGTGTGAGTTGTGTGTGAGGATGTAAGTGTTGTGTCTAAGTGATGTGTGTGTGTCAGTGTCTAAGTGGTAAGTGGGTAAGCATTTGGCTTAGTGTGTAAGTGGTGTGTCTGTGTGTAAGTGGTGTGTGAGTGTCTAAGTGGTGTTTGTGTGTATGTAAGTGGTGTGTAAGTGTCTAAGTGGTATGTGTGTGAGCATGCATGGTATGGGTGTGAGGATGTAAGTGGTGTTTGTTTGAATGTGTTAGTACTGTGTAAGTTGGGGCAACTATTACTACTGACTGTGCGCAGGATGTATACATCAGTTTGTGACACCAGGGCACCGTTAACCTGCACAGTCCAAGGGTGAGATGGCTTCTCCTGGGCCAGGCGCGGGGTAATGAATACACCGATCCAAGGTTACGGATCACTATCTTTACTGTTGCTGGAGGTAGTAGATCTTAAACAGTACAGACTTTTGTGCAGAGGGATGGGCAGAGTGGAACCTGGGGAGCCTGTTGCCTTGCTGGAAGTTGTAGTTGCTGTTGAACACAGCTTTCAGATTATTAGCGGCACATGCTGACTTAAAAGACTCAAGTTGACTGACTGATGTAGAAATTTTCCCCAACGCTTTGCTTACCGCCAGGCTTTGATATTCACCTGTGCACCAGGGTTTTTCCTGAGATTGGTGTGGCTGTGGAATTGTGTAGTCTTCTTCTCCCTTGGCTTGTCCTCATGGTATCAGCACTGCACTCCATACTCCTCTTACACTCTCCTCTCAACTCCAACTGCTCCTCACAGCTGAACTATCCTCCTCCCTTCACTACATAAGGGTTAGGTTTAGGGTTTCCCATTGGGGCGTCAGGGTCACCTGGTCCCTCTGCCACAATCCCTTAAAGGCACAGTGCATAAATTGATACACAACATAGCATAGCAATATATTATAACAGGTCAACATCACATTATAACAGGTCAGGACAATGGAGCAGTGGGCCCAACATAAAGACAACAGGGATGCCCGATGCGATCTTTAGCCCACAGGACAACCTTTGGTGCTGGGACACCACAGTGTGAGTGTGTATGAAAGTGGTGTATGTGAGTGTCTTACTGGTGTATTTGTGTGAGTGTATAAGTGGTATGGGTATGCAAGTATTGCGTGTGAGTTTGTGTCTAAGTGGTGTGTGCATGTATGTGTATGTATATTGTGGTGTGTTTGTATGTGATTCGTGACTGTCAGTGGTATGTGTGTTAGGCCCCATTTACATCACATTTAGGCTGTAGGTTGAGTCACATAAATCAGAATATTTGCACATAGGATGATTACTATATTAGAGGTAAATGAAACCTTTAGGGTGCGTTCACACGGGCGTATTTGTCAGCGGATCCGCAGCTGCGGATCCGCTGACAAAGGCCCCTAAAGTGCTTCCCTCTTTGTGCCTGCTAATAGTGGCAATCCGCCGCTACCAGCAGACACACTGCGATGTGCGAGTTACCCTGCAGTGTACTCGCACACATCGCGGCCGCTCTCCGTGTAGCTCAGGGAGCCGGGGGAGCGACCGTGATGTGCGGGATGTGCGGATACACTGCGACTCGCACTTCACAGTGTGTCTGCTGGTAGCAGCGGATTGCCGCTATTAGCAGGCACAAAGAGGGCAGCACTTTAGGGGCCTTTGTCATTTATTCCGCAGACAAATACGCCTGTGTGAATGCACCCTTACTAGGGAAAACTTTGCAATGGAAAGGGGACTCTAGTACCCTGTTGGGCACCTCCAGCCTGGATACAAGATGAGATATAGTAGAGCTGTATGGAGGGATATAGGTTCCCTATGGCATCCTACAGCACATTTGTAGATCCTGCACACTTGTAGATTGCTGAAGTTGGTGCCATAAATGGTCAATTGGCGATAAATCTGGCGACTGGGTCGTCCTTGGTAGTATTATCATTCCCAGGAAACCCTTTCTGAGTTTGGATGAGGGTTATCCTGCTAAAAAATACCAGGTGGAAGCCTAAGAGACAACACAAGTGACAACAGGTTGTCCTGCACATATCTCTGAGCTATTAGGGTCCCTCGTATCACTACTAGGGGTGTCCGACTGTCATTTGTAATGGCTCCCCAGATCGTCACACCAGCAGGGGGCAGTGTATGTTTCACATAGTCTATGAGGGTGTATGGAAATTAGTTGCAGGGTCCAGGTATTTGCAAGTGAAGGTTTTCATTCCTGAAAGTTTCAATGACGTCATCTGTTCCACATGCTTCGCTCCCTCCGGCATGGTGCACTGCGGAATGATTAGGATTCCTCAGAAATAATCATAGTAGAGATTCTGTAAGCTCAGTAGAATCGTCCTATACGTGTGCATTACCCAGTACTATCATCTCTGCCCTTCGGCTCCTCATTTTGTTAAAAGTATTGATCGGCGCCGTAATTGGCTTGAAAGTGCATCTAGTGAGCCCTGGAATCCCCAGATACTGACGGACCCGGCTAATTGTCTGCGATCCCGCTGAACATTGCTGACATAAGCAGAAGGGGGGGAAGGTGAATTTCTTGCTCTGCGGGTGAACGGGGAATAGCAGCAGTAGAAATCCGCTCCATTCAATTCATTGACTAAATACACTCCCTGATGTGATGCAAAATACAAAGGATAGTCAGTGGCTACAGCAGCAGCAGTATTTGCACATAGTGTTGTCACCTTTCTTGCATAAAAATACCGGCCATGCTAATTTGCATAATTAATTATATATGCGTGACATCACAGGATACACATATGCAGGTGGAAAATTTGTCATGTTCTGACCGCTATAACTTTTATTTTTCTCCTTATATAGGCCCATATGAGGGCTTATTTTTTATGCCCCAATCTGTAGTTTTTAACAGTACTATTTTAGTTTTGATGTTACTTTTTGATAGTTTTTTTTAAATTAAATTCGGAATTTGCAGTTAGTTACTAGATCTCCCAGCATACCCTGATACACAAAGGAAGCTTTTGTCCTCATATCCCGTCCTTAAATCCTGACCCCATATCCCCTCCTGATATCCCGACCCAAATCCCCTCCTCATATTTTGACCTCATATTCTGTCTTCATATCCTGTCCTCATATCCCAACCTCATATCCTGTCCTCATATCCCCTCCCCATATCCCGTCCCTATATCCCTGTTTGGGCATGCTGGGAGTTGTAGTTTTGCAACAACAGGAGGCGCTCTGGTTGGGAAACACTGGTATTGTATATGGTGCAACATTCTGGGAATTGGAGGTAGGTTAGATAAATACCAACTATTGCATTGCCTGTATTTTTAATATACTGTACAAATGCCGGCAGGGTGGCCAAAATACTGGCCATTCCGATAAAATACCGGCCAGGTGGCAACCCTATTTGCACACTAACTTAGCATACTGTATATAAGGCTTAGCCTAGAAGACTGATACTGCAGAAAGTTGGTTCATGTAATGTAAAGTTTTATAGGTAACCAGATTCATGCATGCGCCCTTTGGTTTTTATACGAAACTACCTATCTGGCCCTGTTTTGCACAATCTCCTGACTTTTCTTTTTCCCCAGTTTCGGAGATAAAAAGTAGCTGCCTAATAACTACCACCGTCAGCCATATTAGCTCAGTCACCTAGAGACCCCTCCCAAATCCCTCTCTCTACTCTTCCTGGCAGCCAATTACAGTGAGAGAGTTATCTCGCTGTGATTGGCTGCCAGGCAGACTAGGGAGATGTAGGGGGAGGAGTCTCCAGATTACAGAGTCTGAGAAGTTGACCAAAGTGTCCATTAGGACTGAGCCTTGTTCACTTCTTTCTCATGGGGCAGCCCGGAGGGAGTACCATAGAGGGAGACCTGTGATAATGCTGAGGGTAATAGTCCTCACGTTGGTCATGATTTTTGTCACTACGGTCACAGTGGCTAGAGGGCTTCCACAGGAGCTCCCACATTCCTTGGCTGGCACAGTAACAGTGATGTTGCATGTAGGTTGTATGGTATCTGTAGTTCCTCCAGAACACTCCCTGTGTATGTGTCCCAGCTGATGGTGTTTAGGTTGCCCTTATCCAACATATGGGCACCATTCCTATATACAAAATCAGGTAGGCAGAACTGGAGCAAGGTTTCCCAAGGTGTATGACTTGGGTCCTAGGGTCCCAGGAGCTGGTTACTATTCATTTATTCTTAAGGCCTTGTTACTTGTCCTAAAGCTTTCTCCCTGAGGCAAGCTGTAAATTTTGGCACAAAGTTTTGAAGTAGTTTCAGGAGCTTTCTTGCCCCCAGATTGTCCTGTCCATTGGTGACCTCTCAAAGAGGTTAGACTATGCTCCTCCTAAAACCTTTCACATGCAGAGAGGCTGGATTGCACTCCTCTTAGTGGAGAGGCTGCACTAACATTAACTTAACTGCCACTTCCTTTCACTAGAGAGGCTGGATCAGAGCAACTCCTCCCTTTCTAGTAGGTTCCTGTCTAGGTTAACTCTTGCTAGCCTTCTACCTTCCCTGATACATCAATTCACAGTTTCAATGGGATAACATATAAAACACTAGAAAATCAGTGCAATATACATAAGGCAGATATATGTATGGCATATAACTTTTAAACTATTTTTTTATTAGGTTTTTAAGATATAAGAAAAAACAACAAAACAATGTAGGAATACATAGTGTGATGATTATACAATTGTCATACAATTTAGGTGATAGTTGATGTTATTCAAAGTACTGATACATCATAACAGCCAATATAGGTGAACGTATCTACTTTAAACTCTTACAATAATGATGTGTAAACCAAGTTTAGAGAATAGACTTAAAACCTGGGAAGCCTAATTCAAAAGTGTTTACCATTTAAACTTCTATGGTTGATTTTTTGATCAGCTTTATTTATATTTATGAAGATGTTTTTTTTTTTTTTTTACCTCCCAAGGTTAAAGAAATTTCCAGTAATCAGATGTAAGGCATTTAACATGCTACTCCAGCACACAAGGGTATCCCAGTGGGACACCGTGCTTTGTCTAAACCGATAGAGACTTGATGGTATAATAAAACTAAAAAAGCCCTTGGTATTTTACGGGTTAAATAGCATGAATGAGAACAGCAGAAACTCTTTAGACAACCGTTGACTAGTTCAGCCCCATTTAAGTAAATACCAGACACGATTCAGGGGCCAATTATTGTATACTGACCCCTAGAATATATATATTGTGCCCAGTTCCAAGTGACCCATCACAATATGGTCCGTTCAGTTCCTGATGTACTGGATCCATTTCTCAGCCTATTGTACTAAGTCTATTGTGCAGATTGTTACGTCATTCCATAGCATATTTGTACTTACACATTCCCCTTTACAGGAACATTAATTGGGCTACTACATATTTCTATGTGACATTGGCTATTATTGATCATCTTACTTGTCTTTTGACCCACTTAGAGTAAACCTTGGCCTTTACCTCCCTATCATGTGACGTTCTGCCTGTTCCACTGAGTTCTCTATGTCTTTCCGGGCCAAGCGTTGTGCAGTAGCCTTTTCATCTTTAATTAAAAAGCAATAAATAAAATGTATAAATGCATGTGAAATGAGCCGGCATCGCGATATGCCTGGATTCCTATAATGATTTTACTGCTGTTATTTATTATGTATCCTGTGCCATCATAACGTGTCTGACTGGCAAGCACCTGGGGGGGGGGGGGGTTCTGTGGTGCGCTGTACATCTATCAGCATACAGTTAATTATTCATGTAGCTAACAAGACATCATAGCATGCCGACTGATTCTCCTACTGCCGGAATGTTCTAGAGATGAGAGAAAATGGGACCCTGCTGGGACTACAGAGAAGTGACGCCATGATCTCATTGATATTCACATAGGGTTCATATTCCTGGAATGCTGTGAGAGATGACAAGCATTGTTCTAGATGGAGTTAGAAATATCCCGGGGTCTTAAAGAAACTGTCAAATCTTCCTAATATATATAGGTAAATGGTGCGGTCTGGTGTCTAATTGTTGCATTGAGCATCGTTACCACTGGGTCATTGGAAGACTTCCAGTATCTGTGCGGAGGAGTCACTTGGAACAAGACCAAGTTAGCTGGAAGAATGGAGGACGGAAGATTCCTTCACAGATGTGGAGCTGAACAACATCCTTTTTCATTTCTGGTAATCTACCCTAATGTGAAGGGTCAGGTAGGCTGGGTTCACACCACGTTTTTCAAATACGGTAACCCTATACGGTTTTCGGCAAAAAAACGTATACGACCCTATCCGAAACCGTATGCATAGAGAATGCATTGTAAACGGTATTCCAAATGTTGTGTACGGTTGCATCCGTTTTGCCTTGGATACAGTTTTGCTGATTTTTCAACCGTAGGCAAAAACGCTGTCGACCACGTTTTTGCCTCCGGTTGGAAAACCGTATGCGAACCGTATGCGGTTTTGTTAACATTGTTGTCTATGAGAACCGTACACAGAATTTCAGAATACGGTTGCACACGGTTTTTCTAATCCGTTTTTAGAGTTGACACATGCGCAGATTGGAATTTCAATAGAACAATAATAACTTTATTAAATTGCTGGAAAACTAATTCCAACAAAATTTGGAGTCATACGGTTGTATGCGGTTGCATACGGTTTTTGTCATACTTTTTTTGCGGAAAACCGTATACGGTAACCGTATTTGAAAAACGTGGTGTGAACCCAGCCGTACTGTGGTGTGTCATTATGGTCCAAAAGTGAGCAGATCTTTTGGCTTCTTGTATTCTTGCTACAGTCAGTAGTCGCAGAAGAGTCTGACTCCTTTCCCCTCTACATGCAGCGTTGCCATCCTCACTTCCCAGTAAGCATACGGGGTGTCCTTCTTCACCCAGTAATCATGGATGGGGCCCAAACCCCAGGCACTTCCCACTCCTTCTCCAGTAGTCATAGAAGTACAACACTTCCACTAGTGGTCAAAGCAGCTACCAAAATCTCTCATATTCAGCATGATCCAACAATGGTTTGCCTATTGGCAGAAACCTCGTGCAAATCAAATTGGTTGATATATGAAGCTTCGGGCTCCTAGTTTACCCTCAGATGATTCTTTGGTTATGGTTATAGAATACATGCTAACCTTCTCTACAAGCCACCATCTTAGTTACCTTCCTAGACAGGAGATACCCTAATTCTAAAAATTTGGTGGAAAGGTTGTGGCAAAACCACTTTCTGGCCAAGATCACAGTACCTCAGCTGGGCTTCTTTGGCAGCTAGGCCTCCTTTCTGTCGCCAGTTCTTTAACCTCATACATTGACAGCTATTTCTTAAGCCAGGCCATTGACCCAATACATTGGTTCAAACTTATGCCCGGTTTCACACTCCAAAATTTTTGAGCTGAATTCCATTTTAAAATTCCACTTGGAAATTCCAGTACAGCAGAGTCCCATTGCTAGCAAACTCTGCTGCACAGTGCACACTGCAGAGTTTTCATGGTGGACTTTCTGCCTGGACCAACATTGCCGTCCCCACATACAACAATGTCTGCAGAGCGGAGATCCACCGGAACATTGAACAAGTTTAATGTTCTGGCAGAATTTTCCAAAGGGATTTTCTGGACTGAAGGTCTGCCTCAAAAACTGCCGTGTGCACTGTGCAGCAGAATCCCAGTGCCAGCAATGGGACTCTGCTGCTCTGGAATTTCTGAGAAGAATTTTAAAACAGAAAGTCCTTAGTGTGAAACCGCATCTATGGGAATGGTAAAGTCTGTGCTGACAACGCTGGTTGAAAGTGAGCGTGGGTGACCACAGCAGTACTAGCCGTCATGCCCCCTCCTATAGACATGAATGGAGGGGGCATGGCGATGAAGCCACGGAGGCTCCAAGCTTCCGTGTTCAGAATGCAGCAGTTGCCAGCCCGGAAATCAGACATCTTATCCTTTGGATTGGGGATAAGATGTCTTGGGGTTGAGTACCCCTTTAAGCCCTTCCTAAGACCTTGAGTCTTCTATGTACAACCAGTTAGCTCCCTTATACAGTGGTCCCTCAACATACGATGGTAATCCGTTCCAAATGGACCATCGTTTGTTGAAACCATTGTATGTTGAGGGATCCGTGCAATGTAAAGAATAGGACAGTGGTCTACAACCTGTGGACCTCCAGATGTTGCAAAACTACAACACCCAGCATGCCCGGACAGCCAACGGCTGTCCGAGCATGCTGGGAGTTGTAGTTTTGCAACATCTGTAGGTCCGCAGGTGTAAGACCACTGGTATAGGAGGTAATACTCACGTGTCCCCGCCGCTCCGGACCGTCACCGCTGCCCTGGACGTCGCCCTCCATCGCTGTCGCCGCGTCCCCGTAGTGTCCCCGACGCTCAGGCAAGGCCTCTGCTTCCCCGGCATCCGCGCTCTCCGTCACCGCCATCACGTCGCTACACACGCCGCTCCTATTGGATGACGGGACGGAGTGCGCAGCGACGTGATGACGACGATGGCGAGTGCCGACGATGCAGGGGATCCCGAAGAGGACGCGCCGGAGCCCCAAGGACAGGTAAGTGATCGTCAGCGGACCACATGGGGCACCGTAAACGGCTATCCACCAGCAGCTGAAGCAGTCTGCGCTGCCGGATAGCCGTTTATGTGATGGCCCTGACATACAAAACGTATGTTGATGCTGCCTTCCACATGCGATGGCCTCTGAGAGGCCATTGTATGTTGAAATGATCGTATGTCGGGGCCATAGTAGGTCGGGGGGTCACTGTACTTAGGTTTCTTCACAAGTCATCTATTCCTATCACGTACACCTAGGTCACAGATTCCTACAGCTGTAACCCAATGCTTATCATCAATTCCTAATGTGTGTCAGACAGAAGAAACAAAAGATGGCAACTTTTGCCGGGATGAGTGACTCGTGAAGAACACAGAGCCCCTACCTGTGGCCAGCAGTGAGCCAGCATTATCACCTGAATGAGACAGAGTTCCTCTTTAAAGGGGCATCTCATTCTCGAAACTCTTTACACAGACAGGGAATGTAAATGACACCGGATCTTGCAGGAAAGGTTTGCATTAATAACTCTGGAGAATACCTTCTCTATTATGCATCAGCAGGAATAGAGAAATGTTTATGAGACTGTCAGACTGACACATCAGAGGAGGAAAGGGGAAGATGTCTACATTAGGCAGCAGGATCTGTCAGACTGATGCAGCTAATTATTGGGACATTAATGGAGACGGGTGGTTGTTCCTGATTACGTGGCTCATTATGCGTTACCTGATCCTCCGCTGATTACAGCAGATAGATCTATATGTGGCAGCAGTGATTGCGTCTCAGATATTTGTTCTCCAGCGTGACCCATTTCATGACAAGAGACATCCTGCGGCTACTGATCACCCTTCTTCTCACCTTGACTCAAGTTGACCTAACGACTGACCAACAGGACCCTTTGGGATTCTTTACTCCAAGCCTACCCAATGGCCCAGATTTATCAAACTGTGTGAGAGAAAAAGTGGAGGGATTTTCACACAGCGACCAATCACAGCTCAGCTTTCACTTTACCAGAGCTTGTTAGCTGAGCTGTGATTGGTTGCTGTGGGAAAATCACTCCACTTTTTCTCTCACACAGTTTGATAAATCTGGGCCAATGTCTCCCTCTATTAACAGAATATGATTTACCAGGGTTTTATCAAAGCTGGTAGAGGCCTTTGGCCAAAGGATAGGATGGGTGCCCCCTCTTGTCTTACTGGGGCCATTTGCTTAAATGGGTACTCCACTGGTCAGTGTTCCAGCTGCGTTCAGAACATTTAGTCCCGAACGCTGTGCGCACGCTGCGGGGTTCGGCCACGCCTCCTCATTGCAAGTCACGCACGGCTCCCCCTCCTGCAGGCTCCGGACTGTTCCCTCCACACTGTCTCACCCAGCTACAGTGTCTGGTGCACCTAGCGAGGGACGCACAAGGCCTGTCTCTTTCTGGACTTGTGCACACCTCTGACTCTATTACCCCTCCAATCCTTGACTGTCTCCTATTTAAGGATGCTCTACCCTCACCTTCTCACCTGACCTACAAAGTGGTTATTCATTGCAAAGGTTCTGTTGATTGTGCTCTTCTGCTGTATCCTGTGTTTCCAGACCTCTGCCTGTTTTGTGATGCTGCCTCTTGCCTGACCCCTTGGTACTTTCCTGACTCTCCTGGTTCCCACTTTGGACTGCTGGACTATGCCTCTGCCTTCTATTGAGGTAAGCACCATCTGCGCCTGTGCTTTGCAGCTCTGCTGTTCCAAGCTCCAACTCAGCTATAACATCTAGCCTGTCTAGTCTCTACAGACATTGCTGCTGTGCTAAATCCACACAGCCTCAGCTAGCCCCACTTGCCTGTAACCCAGGTACTTTGCACCAGGGTTTTCTGGTCTTCTTGGCCAGCTGCCACTTTACTGGGACCACTGTACTGGTATCCCCCTCCAGCTGGAGTGGGATAAAGTGTGAAAACCAGGGAGATACTTAGACACTGCTCTTAAGTTTGTTCCAAAGGAGGTTACAGGAGAGGATAGACTGCCTTGAACCACACAAACTTTTGTTTCCATGTCTGGCTGACTAACTGCACTTTAATCAAGGGCTCCTTACTGTTCTGATTCCAGAAAAAGTGTGTCACGGTGAAAAAGACTACCATTTGTGTGCACCCCCTTCACTGTGCTGACCTGGAAAAGTGTGAGAAAACCAGTGGAGCCACATCTACTACTGTACCACTACTACTCATATCCTTATATTACTCCCTGAAGCACTAATCATAGTGCACTTAACCCCTGGGTCATCACCATATTAGCACTGTTACTTTTGGAAACATCTGAATGGAGTTTGCCTGTTTTCTCCGTATTTGCACAGATGCCCCCTCTCCTCTCCGATTTCCTCGCACACTCCAAAAACTAACTGGTTTGAAATAAAATTGGCCGTAGACTGTTTGTGTTTGTAATAGGGAATGTTGATTGTAAGCCCTATTGGAGACAAGGAGATGTGAGTGATGATAACACTCCAGAATATGTTGGTGACATACAGTATAACCAACAGGAATTAATTCTTCCAGCTGAAGTCGTCCTTTCTAGCAGAACCGTTGAATATGTATAACCATTTTTTGGCAGCGGGAGACATTCTGCCATCTCGGACTGATTTACGACGTCAGTAGCTCCCACGTCGGCAGATGCTGATTTAATACAAAGAGGGCATGGAGCTGAAACTCCCATATCTGGCTATTGACAATATTTGTGAAGTGCTGGACGGGAATGGCTGGTGGAAATCCCTTAGCAATTTCCCTGTCTCCCCTTGATACAATTCGGTCCTCTACTGTATCTATTTGTTCATCTTTTCCATCCTACTCTCAGTACTTTTTATACTAAAGCATCAGGCTTTTTTAAAGGGATACTCCACTGCCCAGTGTTCGGAACATTTAGTTCCAAATGCTGTGTGCGTGATGCCGACCCCCCGCACCCCTCTAAGTAGACATTCCAAGCTGCTGTGTAGCATGTAAAGGAAATATATTATATAGAAGATAGAATGTCAATAAAATGTCATGTAATGCCATATGTACTGAAGGGTGGTCACACAGTGATTGAAAGCAGCATCGGTGGCAGCACCCTGTAAAATTGGGCAGATACTGGAGTCCACTTTGCCAAAAGGGCCCATAGTTTCCCTGTGCTCATAAAACAGCAAAGGACCTCCTACCCTCTAATGCATAGACCTCAGTCTATGTTTACATTTTTTTTATTAGGGCGTCAAACTGTGTTCAAAACCAAATAAACCTTAGGGTATGGACACTATGGAATCGCTCACTCTAGCATTGGTGTGAGTGGATCTGCCGTTAAGCCATTCACACTGCGGAATTTCAATGGATGCAAATTCCACCATGGCAATTGATCAACCAAAAGAATAAACATGTTATTTTGGTGAAAATTTGCAAGCAGGGTCCCTTTGTTTAAAAGGAAGGTGGCACTACATTTTCCCATATACTGCACTGCCACTGCTAAAAATATAGCTATGTAATTTAAATACGCTGAATCATGGTGACCCATCGATTATTCTGTATGATACTTCAGTTCCTTGGAGCAATGGAGGAGGTCACCTGGACAACTCCTGTCTCCTCCTGAGCCGCATCTCAACAGTGATGTGAAACCTGGGGACCACCCCCAGTGCACCAAGGAACTGAATAAGCATAGAGAATAAACAATGGGTCACCATGGTGTGGCATGGTTACATAAGAAAGGTATTGGTATATTTTTTAGCATTGGTAGTACAGTATATGGGCAAAAGTGATTTCCCTTTCCCTTTATTCAGTAATTATTTTCACTGCAAATTGCTGTAAAAATAAGCACCATTTCTGCATTATTTCTGCTCCATTTACCATGGAGCAAAAAGGTGCCAGTACCAAGAAGAATTAAGTAGCGTAGTGTGAACATACCCTTTTTTCCTTCCCTGTTTTCGTTCCAGCACTGGTCAGATCCATCTCCTGGTCTATCTTGAATCACAGGAAGAGGCTGCTTAGCCTATCAATGGTGGCAACCATTACCCGCTCAACCAGAGCAGACATTCCATCCACTTCTGTTTCAAGCATTAAGAGGTATCTACTCTCTGGCCTGTTTGTGGACACAGAAGATGGTCTAAAAGCCAAAAATAGCCAAAATAGTATAGGGTTGAAGTTCCAGTGAAGGAAAACCTTAAAGGGGTACTTCCCTGCCCCAGCATTGTGTTCAGAACACTGGGTGCAGGGGCCGTAATGTCACGGCCACACCCCTCATGACATCACACCACACCCCTCATGAAATCACACCACGCCCTTCATGACATCACACCACACCCCTCGTGAAATCACACCACGCACCTCATGACATCACACCACGCCCCTCATGACATCACACCACACCCATCATGACATCACACCATGCCCCCTCCCATAGACTTACATTGAGGGGGCGTGGTATGATGTTACAAGGGGCGTGGCCGGGATGTCATGACCCCCGCAGCCTGCACCCAGCGTTGGGAACACAATGTTCCGAACGCTGGGGCAGTGGAGTACCCCTTTAATGCTTGAGCAAACCAAGACATTGGCCCTGATTTAAGAGTGTAGTGTAGTTTTCCATGGTATTTACTAATGTTTCCCTACGTTTTGCTTTATTTATTTATTTTTTTTATACAACTGCTTTGAGCTGGGGGGGTTTTCTAGAGCTCAAATCCACCATATTTTATGTGGAAACCTTAGTAAATATGTTGGAGAAACGCCCCTTTTGCCAGGGACATGCCCCTTTCATCAGGGTCATGCCCTTTTTTGGGGACACCCCCCATTTACCTCAAACAGACACACCCGCTTTTTGGGTTTTCTGAGAAAAGTGAAGAGTTGGTTGAGTTTATTGGATTCTTTGGGCACCAAATCTGTCAAAGCCCGATAAAAAAAAAACATCGGAAACATTGTGGATAATGGTTGCTTCCAACTTTGGCAGAACAATTTAAGTTTGACCCTTTTCTGTTCCAGTGTTAATGTGTTTCAGTGCACAAAGCAAGGTCCATAAAGACATCGGGGGAGATTTATCAAAATCTGTGTAGAGGAAAAGTGGAGCAGTTGCCCATAGCAACCAATCAAATTACTTCTTTTATTTTTAAAAAAGGCATTTCAAAAACAAAACAAGCGATCTTATTGGTTGCTATGGGTAACTGCACTACTTTTCTTTTACACATGTTTTGGTAAATCTCCCCTATGGAGGGGTAGTCTGGGGAGGGAGAAATTGATCGGACATTACAAAGCCCAGGCCTTAATCCCAACACCTTTGAGATAACAGCTGGAGGTCCACAATATGGAGATCTAGGTTGTAGAAAAAATAGCAATGCTAAAATAATAATAATAATAATTTAAAAAAAAACAAGAACAAAAAAACAAAAAACAAACCAGAAATAAATAGTAAGCAATGCAATTTGATTTATTAGTTATAAATAAAGTACAAAAAATTCCACAAAATGTGAATTGAAGCAAGTACACAATTTCTAATGTCTCCTCTGTAATGCACTATTGCTTTCATATTGATAATAATAATAATAAATAATCTTCTAGCATTTTTTTTTATTCTCGCTTTTTTACCTTTTTTTTTACTATAAAATATTCTATATGTAACAAAATGTTCCACCACAGCAAATCAGACAGCAGTAGAGATTACATAACCGAGAATGACCATTTCTCTCACCCACCTTATTAAACAATTCACTCGTGATTTATTTATTTTTCTTAGTTTTTACGTTTTGAATCTTGAAATCAATTTGGCCGCAGCAGCATGAGGAGAAACTAAAAGATGTTGAACCCTCTGTATATAAACTTTGGCAGATATAAATGAATATATTAGCAGCCAATCAGATCACTGCTTAAAAGTTTAAATCAAATAAACTGTAATCTGATTGGCTGCTATGAGCAACATGTCCACTTCCTGTCTGTCACAAAAAAACTATTGTTTTGACATCTGATGGGCTTACTTCATATAGAATAAATTATTGTCATGTCTAGACTATTTATGATCAATATCTATATATGTGTGTGTTTGTGTATATTATACAGATATATATATATATATAGATAGATAGATAGATAGATAGATAGATAATGGAGGTATGAGAATGGCACTGTGTGGAATTCAGATCCCAGGATCCGGGCAGGTGCTCAGTCCTTTGTAAGACTTGTCCAACACATCCCAAGTAATGTAGTTCCCAAAATAATATGGCGGCACTCCAGCGATCCAAAGTAGAAAAATGACTTTATTCACCCAAAATGTGAAGCGACGTTTCAACCTACTCAATGAGGTCTTTCTCAAGCATTGAGAAAGACCTCATTGAGTAGTTGAAACGTCGCTTCACATTTTGGGTGAATAAAGTCATTTTTCTACTTTGGATCGCTGGAGTGCCGCCATATTATTTTGGGTAATATATATATATATATATATATATATATATATATATATACAAAATGTCAATATGACCGGAAACAGGCTTTGTATATATTATCATTTAATAGGAATTTAATTGGAATCTATTGGAACACATGTCAACGGAAGAAACGTAATGTCAATTATCTTACCATGTGCAATTCTTTCTGTTTTTTTTTAATTAAAACAGAAAGAAATGACAGATAGATAGATGTGAGAAGATACTGTAGATAGATAGATATGAGATAGATAGATATGAGATAGATAGATAGATAGATATGAGATAGATAGATAGATAGATATGAGATAGATAGATAGATATGAGATAGATAGATATGAGATAGAAAGATAGATATGAGATAGATAGATAGATAGATAGATAGATAGATATGAGAGATAGATATCAGATAGATAGATGGATAGATAGATAGATATGAGATAGATAGATAGATATGATATAGATAGATAGATAGATATGAGATAGATAGATATGAGATAGATATATATGAGATAGATAGATATGAGATAGATAGATATGAGATAGATAGATATGAGATAGATAGATATGAGATAGATAGATATGAGATAGATAGATAGATGAGATAGATAGATATGAGATGGATAGATATGAGATAGATAGATATGAGATAGATAGATAGATATGATATAGATAGATAGATATGAGATAGATAGATATGAGATAGATAGATAGATAGATAGATATGAGATAGATAGATAGATAGATAGATAGATAGATATGAGATAGATAGATAGATATGAGATAGATAGATAGATAGATAGATATGAGAGGGATAGATAGATAGATATGAGATAGATAGATAGATAGATGAGATAGATAGATAGATATGAGATGGATAGATATGAGATAGATAGATATGAGAAAAGAACTACACAACTTCCTCTGGAGTATACAGCAGCTGATAAGTACTGGAAGGATAAAGATTTTAAAATAAAAGTAATGTACAAATCTGTATAACTTTCTGGTCCCAGTTGATTTAAAAACCTTTCCCTTCCAGAGTACCCCTTTAAGGGTACATTTACACTGAGAATTTCTGCCCAGAATTTCTGCTTAAAAAAGGGGACTGTGTATGCCCGCGTTGTCCTAATGCCGGTGGTGCCGGCTGTACTCAAAATTTCTGCCCGGATTTTTGTCTGGGCAGAAATTCTCAGTGTGAATTGGCCCTTAGGGCATGTTCACACTATGGAATATCAGAGATGTTTTGTCAGGAATTCTGCTCGGTAATACCGCTACATGAATCAAACATGGTGTCAATTGGTTTTCCGTCGACCCATTCACACTGCAAAAGTTTTGCTGTGGAAAATTCTGCAGAAGAAATTCTGGATTCCTGACCCGCTGTACATGTCCATTCTTTGGGCAGAATTCAGCACGGACTACATTGCCGTCTATGGCGATGGCGCAGGTCTGTGCTGTCATTGCGCTGATTAATTTATCAATTCATTTATCAAAAAGCAGAGAAAAATTGCAGCAGTTGCCCATAGTAACAATCAGATTGCTTCTATTATATTTCAGATGTCTTTTTAAAAATGAAAGAAGAGATCTGATCGGTTGCTTTGGAGAAACTGGTCAACTTTCCTGTTCTTGATAAATCTCCCCCCCCCCCCCATACCTTTAATGATAATAGTTGTAGTTACAGAACATCCAGAGTACACAGGTTACAGACCACTACTTATATCCCATTTATTTTCTATCTCAGTAAGAAGAGAGAATATTTTCCTCCCCCGTCACAAAAAACCCGAAAAATTACAAAAATGCATTTTGCACAAAATTGTTTATAAAACTTTTAATCGTACAAAATTCCAAGTGATTTGCAGACAAATGTGATTGTACAGAGCACTTGGCATTGTTTTCCATTCTCCCCGCACTCGTGTGGAGGACAGCACATTGGTATGACAAACAATACGAGCCATTATCCAAGCCGAAAGAAGTGGCGCCTTAAAAACCAGCTCGGTGTGACGCTGCGAGATTAGAATAATTGGATTTCACATTAACTTTCCTCTTACTCATTTCAAAGGGAGAATATTACATTTTCCACCAGGTTGCTGGATAAATTAGTCATATTTTACCATATTACTGCGGGATGACTCTGGTTGTTCAAGGAAAAACATAGCTTGGCCATAAATACGGTTTATTTGTATTATGAACAGCCGTAGAGCGTTGCGACATAAAGTATAAAACGTACATTTTCTGCATTTAGAATTTTAAGAGGAAGAAGAGATTTCCATGGAAGAATTATTTATTAGGTTCCCTAACATGTAGCTATTAGGTCATTCCACGGCCTAGCAGCAGACGATGTAGCTTTAGGAAGACCACTCTGGATCTCCACAATCCAAGACTGGATCTCCATAACTATATAACACTATATCTCTGTTACTGATAATATAGAGGGGCAGGAGCTTAACTAAAGGGGGTGCAGAGGTAGCAGTCGCACCAGGGCCATGGTAGGGGCTACAAGGCCCCTCTGCCCCATATGAGACCAGTATTATAAATGGCACATGGTTGATATAGCTACAAGTTATGCCTCTGTAGAGGGGCCAGAAGGGAATCAAGACATGAAATATTCCTAGTGAACTTTTAAAATTTTATGAGCTGTTTTATGAAGATAATACTCTCAATAGTACGGTGTTCTATTTTTCTGCAGTGGCCACTGTAGTAGTATTACATGTCACCCAGCTTTTAGTTAGTAGCTCTATGGCAGAGGTTCCCAACCTACTCCTTTAAAGCCCACCAACAGAATTTTCCCCTGTTCAATTCCAATGGAGTAACAGAAATATTGGTGGGCCTTGAGGACTTGGTTGGGGACCACTGCTCTAGAGGTCTCCATTTAAAAGACATTGGCAGGACTGGCCAGATGTCAAAGGCATATGGGGGCATAAGTCATATTACACATCACCCAGCTTTTACTTAGTAGCTCTAGAGCAGAGGTCCATAACCCAGACCTCAAGGCCCACCAACAGTCCATAATTTTTAATTGTCCCTGTTCAATGCCAATAGAGCACCTGAAAAAAAAAAAAAAGAGGAATTCCGGTGGCCTTGAGCACTGGGATGGGGACGACCTCTCTAGATGTCTCCATACACCTTAGTCAGAAGACTTTGGAATGGCCAGATCCAGATGTCTAAAGTGTATGTGGGACTCCCGATAATGTCAATGAAGGGTCAGGCATGTTGGATATAAACTGCACTGACCCTGTCATTGCTCCTTTCTCCATCAAGATCCTTGCTGATCTCGGCGGAAACAACATGTTGCCAACAGCTATTGAAGGTGTGCGGGCACCTTAAATCAAAGAAGGGGTGTCTGGAGTGGACACCACTTAGTGACTTCCATATGCCCTAACAGGGCATACGGATTGGGGTTGTCATTATAAGACAACAACCTTGAAGAGGTTTCCCTCCCATAAATAGGGAAGGCTTTTATACGTGTTTTATTGACAATGACAGAAGAGATGACAACCAATATAGGCTATATGGGGTTGTCACCTTTAAAAAGTTCCTAAATGCTAAAGCTAAAAACAACCCCTCCCCCATTCTTGTTGTGGCTCCTCCTCCCATGCCCCTACTTGTAACCACCCACCCAATACCATGTGCTTCACTATGAATGTTGAATGCCCTAGTTGATGGGTCATGGACCAGACAGAAGAAGTTATCACGCTCAGTATTTTGGGAGGGGGAAGGATTGACATATGACAAAAACAGCTAAGAAATGTTAATTAACATCACTTTTACTTGGTATCCTAGACTGCATGGATATATTTATATATATATATATATATATATATATATATATATATATATATATATATACTTATGCATATATTCAAGTGACAACAGCTTCATGCGAAATACATTTTGCTTGTAAAAGACAAAACAATACATGAAAACTCTCTATAGAGAGCAAATGTAATAATGGCACTGCCATAGAAGGGCACACCATAACCTGGTAAACAATGGCACTGCCATGGAAGGGCACACCATAACCGTTCTATTGGTATGGAGTAACAACAGATTGTAAGACTGATCTTTTATTCTATACTGTATATATTTTATCATTAGATTCTCTTCATTCCCACACAATACACCTTTTTTTGTGTAATTTCCCTTTATATAACCCACAAGTCATTAGAAATCAGCTAGATACTTTGGTTTTGTATCCATCCCAGTCAACTAATTGTGAAATCTAAAAATAGTAATAAAAAAAAATAGAAAAAATAAAAATAATAATACATTCATTAAATTATTAATTCCATTATCACTTCTAGGGAGGACGTGATATCAGAATTCAAATTTTTTGTTTTTTTTTAAATGAAGGAATCGAACAATATTCTGATTTCTTCTGTGAAGATGTTACAAAATTCTATACAGAAATTTTATAAATTTTTTTCAAAGACAAAAAATGGCAAATAAGTGTATGTTCACACATCGGGATAAAAATAATTGATTAAATAAATTAACAAAAATTGTAAAAATGTGATTTTTTTTTCACAATAGGCTAAAAAAGCTAAATGACTTCTTCTTACATTGTGCGAACATGGCCTAAATGTTTTTTATGCATCAGCCAGTAATGTTTTGCTGCTGGTCATGATCCTGAATGATAAAAAAGATGTAACAAAGAAAAGGCTAAATAGAATTTTTAACTGACTTAACAGAAGAGGGTGACTTAAAGGGGTAGGCCACTTTTTATATTAAGACTTCACCAAAATTGTGTTGATCACAGATCCCTTAGTTGTAATCTGCAGGAAAAACCTGGCAACAAGCGTTCAATTTCCCTGCAGCACTCCCACAGGTGAAGTTGAGAATTACATGGTACCTGTTGAATTCATTAGGCTTTATGATTCTCTCTCTGAATGTCCAAATTAAAAAAGACTTAATTTTTTATTTTACTGAATTTGTTGCTTTCTCAGTTACTCCATTACTATACACCATAAAATTCATTTTTGGGCAACTTCTGTTTGGCTTCAGGTTTGTCATACAAGAAATGTTTAATAGACGGCGAGGAGAGTGAAATGGTCATCTCGGTTGGATTATGAGTGCAAATAATATGTATATGTGCTAAACACGTCCACTATATTGCAGTTATCCACTAGGTCACAGCATACAGAATCAAAGGTTTGCATTCGTAAGGAATGTATCCAAGATTACAGCACCACAGTAATACAGTTCATAATCACACACCCTGAATTATTATTACTTGTTTTTGTTTTTTTATCATTTTCCACAAGATAAAGAATTTCATTTGTTTTTTTTTTTAAGTTACTATCACATGCAAAGCATTCCAGTCCAGAGCAATGCAAAATATGAGGTAATAGGAGTTATGTATATTTATAGATATCCATATATAAAAAAAATTAGTATTGTCTCTAAATAAATAAATTATAATTAAAGAGGCCAAAACAACTATAAAAATAATTAAATAAGAACCCACAAAAAAGTCTACAAGTTAGTCATAAATTATGATTGTTAAATATAAGGCATTGAAACTCACAAAACCCTGTAAACTATCAACAGTTGATTCCTACGGACTCGGAAAAATCGTTCTACAGTGTCGTATTCTCACGAGATATTTAACACACCGAACCCTATACACCAATACGATCCGCAACATTACGCTTTTACCGTTAAGGGTTTCATACACACAAATAACTTCCATTTAAAAACTTGGTGCTTTTGTCGTTGTTGTTTTTTTTTTTTTTTGCTTTTTCTTAGAAAAAAATGTGCTTGTTCTTTAGGCGATAATGTAATACTTTCCATCTTGACACACTCTGATGGGCTTAATATGGCATGCACTGATTGTTCCAGGCTCTATGATTAAGACCCCAAATGTAATAGACCCTTTTTTTTGACTGTGGTTTATAGTTTGCTCTGCTTTTGCTTTAAGGGGGCCGAGTAGGATCCCATGGGTGTCCCACTTAATGGCCTGGCCTAGCACCCCATGGCCTTCCCACTTCATGTTTGCAATGGTAGTCATAGCCATAAAATCTACCAGCATCCTGATTCCTCAAATATTTGAATAATAAGTTATTTTTATGACACTTAAAGATATTTTGTTATATTCAGATCTATTCTCTCTGCATGATCGAATGTTTGCACAGACATCCTTAAACAGACCTGTAATGGTGAAAATAATGCTACTGTGGAAGCCTGAGAAATTTTAGGAGTCTTACAGTCTTGGACACAATGGCAACATGTATTGGCACAAGAAGTTGCCAAGTTTTGCAAACAAAATTTTTTTTTATGCCTATGGGGGTTAAAGGTGACATTTATATTTATTTACACAAAATCCTTAGTTCTACAGTTAGTGAAACAAAATTCAGCAACAGAATGCAGAATTTTTCAAAAAGTAAAAAAAAAAAAAATTATAGATACATTTTGGCACCTGCACTGTAATGGATGTAATAATTAATGGATTCCTCTGTTTTTTTTAAAAGCTACCATAGGGTCACAAATAAATTTAGTGTCTTGAGCATTCAGCTAAAGGCAGTATTAAAGCAGCTATTACATTGGCTAGCGTCCAGCTCAACACTCATGGCTGCTATCTAACCAGGACTCCCAAGGATACCGAACCATAACAATGGAAAAGAATGGACTATAACGGCCATTGTGGGATTATTCTTCATATAACAAGCCCCCGGCAAAAGCAGAGTAAACCATTGTAATAATCTGAGAAATTGTCTGCCCTTTAGATAACCCTCTGTAAACATAACAAGTGTAATAAATAAATTACCGTACTTTAAGAAAAGTTAAAGAAACAAACTATAAGGCTACGTATCGACTTTGTTTTTTCTGTAAACAGGATTTTTCTCCTTTTTTTCAGTAGCCTCTTATTTTGGAAGGTTGGGAAATGTTTATGCATTAAACGTAATGGCTCACCCAAGCACCAAAAATAAAAAAAAATAAAATAAAATAAAACTAAACAAAAAAATAATAATATTATTAATAACAAAAAATAACATAATACACAAAATAAGAAAAATATATAAATTAAAAAACAATAAAATTATATTTGGTGCAAAATTAGGCTAATAGCAACATGTCCACCACAAGATGACTGGGGCATCAAACACAGAACATTTTTTTTGTTTGTTTTTTTAAATAAGCTAACATGCTCCAGATGCCGTCCACATAAATACTGTAGCTAAGTACCCCTACTTGATTCTACTTATTGGAGAGGTATATATACAATCCTTTGAAGTGCAGGATTGGCAAGCCAGACTACCACACTAATACCTCCAAGAGCTAGTCTCCATCTCCAGTGATCGCCCTCTTTGGCTCTAGGAAGGCCAGCTTCCAATGCAATGGGGCATTATGGCTGTTAAGATCCTCTGGTAATTGTAACATGCCCACAATTCGTCTACAGAATAATGTGCTTGCAGGCTGTCCTCTAAAACAAATGGCTCAGAAGGCAAAAGTTTTGCTGCAGGCAATGGCCACGTGACCTGATAAGGAACATGGGATCCTGACCAAAAAGTCCTCTTTCTCTCAGCTGTCTTCTCCCAGTTGCGTTTCGATGTCCACTCTGCAGATCGGACACTTCTTGCTGGTTGCCAACCACTGGTCAACGCAGACTTGGTGGAACAGATGCATGCAGGGTAACCTCCTGGAGGGGTACAAGGATGCTTGTTAGTAGGTTCTCACATATGAGTTTTGACTACAGTCACATGACACAATTGTCCTATGCCAAAAAGTGGTCAGAATCCCGTCATTGGATTCTTTACTTGGGGTGCAAGTACTTGTTTCCCCATGACTACACTTCCTGTTCCTGTCCAGTCTGGTTTGTGCTTTTGACAATATTCATTTTAGTAAATGTTGTTTTTTTTTTTATTTTTTTAAAATTAGAGACAGGAGCTGAAACATGTTCTTTTTTCAGTCTGTTTCTATTTTCTGTTGAATTGTATTATTATGTATTTATTATGGAGGCAGCCATCTTGCCTGAGCTGTTTTTAACAGCATTTTGAGATCTGTTTTACAGCAAGGCCACAATAGACTGAAGCTTTACCGTTGATATGAGATGAGGGGAAGGAGGGGAAATGTGTCTGGGCATGCTCAATGAACTATTTATAGGTCATTCTACAGTGAGGGGGAGGCAGTGGGGTCAGTGTGGGGTGGGGGGATCTGTGAGCAACAGCTATTGCGTGTATCTTTGTTATCTATACACTGGATGCCCATTTTGTCTATACCAGTGCTTTCCAAACTGCAACTCCCAGAATGCTCGGACAGCCAAAGGCTGTATTCCGCACAGACATTCCGCACAGACATCCATTTCAATGGGATTCTGCTGTACTGTTCAAATGGTGGAATTTCCACAACAGATGTTTCTTCTGCGGAAATCCCAATTCCAGCATCCACAAAAAGAATAGAGTTGCTTATTCTTTCTGCGGATGTCACTCGGAAATACATTGCCGTCTATAAGACGATGCATTTCCGACCGGTCCCAATGCCCGCTGGATTGTTCAAATGTTTGGAAGATCCAGTCATGTTTTTTAAGCAGACATTCTGCACATTTTTCACTGTGTGAACATGGCCTAAGGAGGAGACTCCTTACTCAAAGTAGGGATCCCACTCTGTAGATCGTAGGTGGTCCCAGTGGTCAGACCCCCTTTAAATATACAAAGACAGAGGCAAAGAAATTACAGTGGACACCCCGAATAAATGCTTCTAGTACTGTTGTGAGGCGAGGCTGTAGGAGACCTCCAAACCATATTTACCTCACGTCCTCTCCATCTTCAAGCATCGACAGGCAGATTGTGCACTTTTCATCCGTATCTGTTTCTTCCTCGTCTTCTTTTGAGTATTTGCCATCATGCGGCATTCTCTGTTGGGCAAATAAAAAAACAAAAAAATATATGTAAGAAAAAAAAAAGAGAATAAGTGGTGAAAAAAAGGGGACACATAACACTGGTTGCAAAAAATGTGTAATTCATAGAATAAAAAAGTTGATGAAGTGTTGGGGCTTCAGTGTTTGAGGGGCCACAAAGGTTCAGAATGGCAGTTCAAATAGATTACTATTGTTACAGGGGTATTCTGGCTGTATACATCTTATCCCCTATCCAAAGGATAGGGGGTAAGATGTATGATCGCAGGGGTCACACGGCTAGGGACCCCCGCGATCTCAGTGCAGCCCCCCCATTCTGTGCCGGTTGCTGCCTCCGAAACAGGGATGTGACTTCACATAGACATGAATGGAGAGGGTGTGGCATGACGTCACTAGAGGGCGTAGCGTGAAGTCACATCCCCATCTCGGAGGCAGCACCCAGCACAGAATGCCGGGGCTGCACCGAGATCGGGGGGAACCCCTACGATCATACATCTTATAAGATGTATAAAGCCAGAATACCATTTTAGAGATATATTTTTTGTAGTGCCCTTGGTTACAGGGTAAATGACAGATATAGAGGGAGAAAGGGCTCTGCCCACAAGGACTTCCAATCTGAAGAAGTGGGTGAGGTGGACAGCTGGTCATCTTTGAGAAGGTAGGGAAGGAACCATTCATAGGGCAATACCAAGCAGCAAGGTTACTGTAGGTCATAGGCTCTCTTGAAGAGAGGAGTCTTCAGGTTGATTTTGAAGGTCTTTATGGTGGGAGAGAGCCAGATAGGTCTAGGTAGCGAGTTCCAATGGGTGGGGGAAGCACAGGAGAAGTCTTGGAGATGGTTGTATGGGGTGTGAATAAGGGGAGAGCACAGCCGGAGGTCTTGAATGGATCAGAGATTACATGAGGGGCCGTATTGGGGGATCAGGTCAGAGATGTATAGGACAGCTTGAGGATGGCCATGTATGTCATGGTTCAAATTGAATTTGTTGAGCAAAGGGAAAATATAATACATCTGGGGGTCTAACTACAGATTTTTCATTAAAGGCTCCAAAATCTATCTCTAAAAACAGACCCACAGGTCTTTTGCTTTAAGCTTCTATCAAATGGGGGGTACTGATTATCAATAAAGTACCGGTTGGTGTATTATCTTTTGGCAATATTTCAAGTGAGCAAATCAGCTCCCATCCAGAAGGAAAAATACTTTCTCATACGACTAGTCAAACCAGGAGCTCCTCTGAAAGGAAGAGTAACCTTTTTGTAGACAGCTGTGTAGTTCTATGCAGTCTGACCACAGTGCTCCCTGATGCCACTTCTGTCCATGTCAGGAACTGTCCAGAACAGGAGAGGTTTGCTATGTGGACTTGCTCCTACTCTGGACAGTTCCTGACATGGACAGAGGTGTCATCAGAGAGCATAGTGGTCAGACAGAAAAGGACTTTCTGTGGAGCATACAGCAACTGATAAGTACTGGAAGGATTAAGATTTTTATTTATTTATATTAAGTAAAAAATTATTATTTTTTAAATCTCCGGAGCACGTCTTTAAAAGGCCAGGTGTTATATTACATTTCTCTTGTGGTGGATGCTGCATTATATTGATCATGAAATACTACTATTGCCTAAGGGCTATATGTGTATTGGTACATAGATGCTTATGAATCACATTGGGTCTCTTACCTTCTTGTATTTGTGTGGAAACGTACACCTTTCTATGATGTTCTGCACGGCTCCTCGAGACACACTTCCCAGTCTGTCTTCTAACTGTAGAAGTTCCTTCAATGAGACAAACATGGCTATCAAACATATGTCCCTTGAGCTACACCGAGACAACATAGACTCAGTAACATATGAAAGAATCTAGTACACTTTGCTCCAATGCTAAAAATTCACTGTTCTGCCCTCTGCCCATTTTATACTGTTAGGCAACTGACTGCAGCAGGAGCTGTCCCCCACAGTTCTTTCAGTAGTATGAGCTCAGGAATGTTAAACCCCACCCATTTGATCAACCCCGATCTCACAGTGATCATCCAATTTTGGGTGACCGTTTTTCCTCCCGTCCTTTTTCTTGCACATGCACTCTCAGTTTGGGTGATTGTGCATGTGTTCTAAATGGAAACGGGAATAAGCATCAAAATGCTAAATGCTTGATCCTTCTTCTCCCCCATTCTCCATTCACATAAAACAGTAAGCCAACTTTACTCTCATGTGTATGGGCATCTTTCGTTTTTTACAGCATGTAGAGTAGTGGTCTCTAAACTGCGGACCTCAAAATGTTGCAAAACTACAACTCCCAGCATGTGCAGACAGCAATCGGCTGTCGGGGCATTCTGGGAGTTATAGTTTTGCAACATTTTGAGGTCCGCAGTTTGGAGACCACTGCTGTATTGTATCCTGCACACAGACAAACACTGTGGGCAACATAAATCTCTTTTTTTTCGCTATCTCTGAGCTTGGTGTTCCTTAAAATCTTCTCTGACATATTTCACACATTAGCAACAAACAAGATATCAACAGTGTAAAAAATATATTTTTTATAGGAACAAATGACACATAAAGAATGTAAAAACGAGACACACAAAAATAAAAAATTAATATTTTTTTGCAACAAACGACATAAAAAGTATTAAAAAAAATTTTTAAGGAACAAACAAGATATAAAAAGTGTAAAAAAAAGGGTTTTTTTTTTAGCACATTTCATTTGCAAATATTATGGTTCAATAATTAGCGACTTCAAGGGTAAAGACAGGAAACTGTAAAAAAAAAAGTTGCAAAAATTAACAAATGTTCTTTTTTTGACATTAATAAATATAATAGAAAATATAGCATCTTTGATAAATAGCTAAGCACTTTATATAAATCCTTCTTTATTGTAATTTAGATCTTGTAACTTTAAGGCCAAAATATGTTTACAGTCCCTGGGATTTAAATGGGAATCCCTGCTGAAATCCCTGCGCTATTTGATTAATAGGAATATCATGAAACAGAGAACATAAAATAATCCATAAAATGCGTCATCTATGTATCGTAACTTCCTCGATAATTTTAGTACATAAGAGCATATACAGTGAAACCTCTCCAAAAGACCACCTCCTTAAAAAAATAAAATGGTCTTTTATATGTTTTTAGATGTCCTGTCGCCATTATATAGTGACGTTTCTGTGTGTGTGTGTTTTTTTGTACAATAAAGAATACTGATTATATTATATTTCTGGGTGTGCACTGGTTCACAGTGATCCTTTTTTCTTGTCTTTTGTTCTGATTCTCTTTCACTGTGAGTAGCACCTCAATTTACTCTATTATTTATATTGGTTGAGCCCCCCCCCCACCCCCCTTTTCTACCTAGCATTTCCAGAGACAGTCCTTGTCAGTGTTACTGCTACCAAAGCACTCAAAGAAAACTGTGACCAATTTTCAAGCATCCATCCAAAGTACTGTGACTTTGACACCCTTTGTTGTGAGAATATATTGTTGGATTGTGCTCAGTGGACTTCAGTAACATTTTCAGTAAATCCTGTTTGCAAGTTAAAACTATCTCTGAAGTATTCCTATTGCACCACCATGGGTACACCACCCCGACACCTCACCTAAGTGTACCCCGGGGTCAAGGACAACCACCTAGTTTACAGACCTCCAGTTACAAAAGCTGCACAGACTCACAGGGGGATATACACAAAGCCATCCATGCTAACAGTAGAGACTTTTCATGAGGGACTACTACACTCAGTTTCCCTAGACTACTTTACCCACCACAAGTGATGTCCATTCTTCCACTCATGTTTACCGATGGTTGGATGTGTGGGTATATCAATAGGCTGCTGCAGACTTCATTCACTGGAAGATAAGTCTGCATTACCATCACTGCGGACCCAGTGACTTTCATATAAGGAAAAAATTATCAGCACCAAGAAGGAAGATAAGACAAAATGATCTGGATAGATTCATCAAGACCTGTGCAGAGGAAAAGTTGCTGAGTAGCCCATAGCAACCAATCAGATTTTATAAATGAAAAAAGCAATCTGATTGGTTGCTATGGACAACTGGTCGACTTTTAAACAAGTTTTGATGAATCTCCCCCTAAGCGTGAATGCTAACTTGAGATCATATGGTTTAGAACTGACTACCAACAGGGTGACAAACTCGTCCTTGTTTATTTCTATGATCTTCAGGCTATACAGCCTCAAAGTAGATATCCAGCTTAATAAATTTGGGCACCCCTGCTCACCAGCTGTTTGAATTGACCACATAGCCCAGGTGGGCTCCTCATTCTCTACAATGTTTGCCAGCGATTGTACTAGCGCCACCTTACTATTAGTGGAGGTGCAAGGTACTGCAGTTTTCCCAGGACAACACTTCCCGACCCTGCATGTTGTTATGATTCGGCTAGCTGGATGTGGATCCACTGTGTCAGCGAGGGATTGGCGTGGACCGTGTCGGTGGACTGGTTCTAGGGATGCTACTGGTTTTCACCAGAGCCCGCCGCAAAGCGGGATGGTCTTGCTGCAGCGGTAGCAACCAGGTCGTATCCACCGGCAATGGCTCAACCTCGCTGACTGCTGAGAAGACGTGGGACAGAAGGACTAGACAGAGGCAAGGTCAGACGTAGAAGAAGGTCGGGGCAGGCGGCAAGGTTCGTAGTCAAAGTGGATAGCAGAAGATCTGGAACACAGGCTTTGGACAACACTAACTCTTTCTCTGGCACAAGGCAACAAGATCCGGCAAGGAAGTGCAGGGGAAGTGAGGTAATATACACAGGGAGCAGGTGGAAGCTAATTAGACTGATTGGGCCAGGCACCAATCACTGGTGCACTGGCCCTTTAAATCTTAGAGAGCTGGCGCGCGCGCGCGCGCCCTAGAGAGCGGAGCCACATGCGCCAGAACATGACAGCCGGGGACCGGGACGGGTAAGTGGCTTGGGATGCGATTCGCGAGTGGTCGCGCCCCGCTATGCGATTCGCATCCCCATCGCGAATGTCAGTGCAGCGCTCCCGATCAGCGGGTCTGACCGGGGAGCTGCAGAGAGGAGAACCCCGCAAGCGCTCCGGGGAGGAGCAGGGACCCGGAGTGCTTGGCGTAACACATGTGTTATCATAGAGTGACATACAACCTCATAACTAGTAGTTTGTTGAACAGTACACGTCAGTACTCGTTTGTTCAAGTCTACGCGCCCTTTCCTCTTTCGATTCTTTAGCTAGACTTGCCGCACATTTTTTATTTGCTCTTGGGATTGCTTTTTTGTTCGAGGTATTGATGGATGTTGGCACTTCAAGAGATGAATTAACAATGTTTGTTTTACAATATGTCCGTTCTTGAAGAGGTATGGAACGTGCATGCACACAAACCTTGCGCACGAACGCAGCTGCTGCGTGAAACAATCCCTGTATTGTAAGGGTACGTTCACATGGGAACACATCCGCATCATATTTGACGCTGCGGATGCGCTGCCGGCACGCACACAGTTACGGCAGAGTGAGCTCCCTGCTGCTGCTGTTGCCATAGCTCTGTGTGTCCGCTTTTGACTGCCGCAATCACAGGTGGACACACAGAGCTACGGCAGCAGCAGGGAGCTCACTGTGCCATAACTCTATGTGTGCCAGCAGCGCATCCGCGGTGTCAAATACACAACTGATGCACTCCCATGTGAACATACTCTAAAACAGACTTGAACTGCATGGCTCTTTTAGACATACTCACAATATACTATTTAGAATGTATCAAGGGGGTAGTCAACGCCTTCCTCTTGACCAATTTTAGCCAAATTGAATAAAGTTGTGTATTCCTCCTACCCCCTCACCTAATATTTTATTACGTCAAATTTGAGGAAAATCTATCAAGGGGACTTTAAGTTATCACAGTACATACACACACACACTTTGTTTGGTCAACAATCAGTACGATCTGTTCCTTTCTTACTTTCGAGAAAGCTGGATCCTGACTACTTGCTTTAATACATAATGATATGGATCCATTC
Organism: Hyla sarda; assembly: GCF_029499605.1. NCBI lineage: Eukaryota > Metazoa > Chordata > Amphibia > Anura > Hylidae > Hyla > Hyla sarda. Next base: position 569,337,170 of record NC_079189.1, on the reverse strand, counting down.
CAAAGGAGTAACTTAAATCTCTAAGGCCTAGTGCTGGTAAACATTGCATAACAATGAAAGCATAATATCCATGTATCCATTGCTCCCTCTGGGGTTCCATTATGACAAGCCCTGTCCATAGACTGTATTTGTGCATATGGATGGTAAACATACAGATTCTCCGCTATTAACCAGAACGCCAAGTTGCTATCAAAGAACAGACTCATTTTACAAAGGAACGTGTGGCTACAGCAATAACAACAGATACCCCTGGGTGTCTGAGGCCAAACCTGCAGCGCATAAAACCACAAAGCCTATTCAGTGCAGCTAGTGCATTAAAAATCCTGGAAATGTGACCTCAGAAGACCGCATCTTTATGAAACTGAAAAATCAATATATGAGGGTACACGTATAGCATTTATGATGAAAAGATCTATGCACCATGCAATAATAGGCAGAGACCGTGCACAATATAACACGTACAGAACACTATTAACAGACAGTCCAGGAGCGCTGTGTCCCAACCGGATGGGGCTATTTTTATCCTTATATTGAAAAACCCACATAATGAAAACTCTGAAGTTTTCTCATTTTCTCCTCCATCCTTACCACAACAGTAGTGATGATATTGGTTTCATTACTCAGAATAGGTGTCCAGAAGATTTAACATTTCATTATAAAGGTCACCAGAAAGTCAGAGCCGTGATATGGGGCACAGAGGAGGTCACATTGTGTGAAATATAAAATAAAACACCCATATGAGTCACCCACAACCTATACATGAAGATCCGGCTCCATATGCAAAAAAATCTGATCTGTAGGAGTCTATGTGAGAGATGGGGACCATGTGCAGAGTATATGAGATAAGATGCATGAGCAGAATTTATATGAGATATAGGGGCCAATGAGTGGAGCCTATAATGGGGGGGATAATGGGGCCTATGTAAGAGAAAGGGGGGCCATGTGTGGAGTATATATGAGAGATGGGGGCCAATGAGCATTGTTTATGTAAGACATAGGGGGGCCATGAGTGGAGTATATATGAGAGATGGGGGCCAATGAGCATAGTTTATGTAAGACATAGGGTGGCCATGAGCGGAGTCTATATGAGAGATAGGGGGGCCATAAGAGGAGTCTATGTGAGAGATGGGGCCATGTGCAGAGTATATGAGTGAAGGGGGGCCATGAGTTGAGTCTATATGAGAGGTTGGGGCCAATGAGCATAGTTATGTAAGACATAAGGGGGCCATGAACGGAGTCTATGTGAGAGATAGGGGGGCCATAAGAGGAGTCTATGTGAGAGATGGGGGCCTTGTGCAGAGTATATGAGAGAAGGGGGGCCATGAGCAAAGTCTATGTAAGAGATAGGGGGGCCATAAGAGGAGTCTACGTGAAAGATAGAGGGACCATAAGAGGAGTCTACGTGAAAGATAGAGGGGCCAAAAGAGGAGTCTGTATACAGAGTATATGAGGGAAGGGGGGCCATGAGCAAAGTCTATGTAAGAGATAGGGGGGCCTTAAGAGGAGTCAATGTGAGAGATGGGGGCCATGTGCAGAGTATATTAGGGAAGGGGTGCCATGAGCGGAGTCTATGTGAAAAATAGGGGCCAATCAGCAGAGTCTATGTGAAATATAGAGGGGCCATAAGAGGATTCTATGTTAGAGATGGGGGGGGGGGGGTCATAACAGCAGTCTATGTAAGAAATGGGGGAATTTTGAGAGTATGTGAGAGAAAGGGGCCATAAGTGGAGTCTATGTGAGAGATAGGGGCAATGAGCAGAGTATATATATGAAGGATAGGTACCAATGAACGGAATCTATAGGAAAGATAGGGGCCAACGAGCGGAGTCTATGTGAGAGAGATCCCTCACCTTACATAATATATAGTCCTTATACACTGCTCAAAAAAAAAATAAAGGGAACACTTAAGCAACACAATGTAACTCCAAGTCAATCACACTTCTGTGAAATCACACTGTCCACACAGGAAGCAACACTGATTGACAATCAATTTCACATGCTGTTGTGCAAGTGGAACAGACAACAGGTGGAAATTATAGGCAATTAGCAAGACACCACAAATAAAGGAGTGGTTCTGCAGGTGGTGACCACATACCACTTCTCAGTTCCTATACTTCCTGGCTGATGTTTTGGTCACTTTTTAATGCTGGCGGTGCTTTCACTCTAGTGGTAGCATGACATGGAGTCTACAACCCACACAAGTGGCTCAGGTAGTGCAGCTCATCCAGGATGGCACATCAATGCGAGCTGTGGCAAGAAGGTTTTCTGTGTCTGTCAACGCAGTGTCCAGAGCATGGAGGCACTACCAGGAGACAGGCCAGTACATCAGGAGACATGGAGGAGGCTGTAGGAGGGAAACAACACAGCAGCAGGACCACTACCTCTGCCTTTGTACAAGGAGGAGCAGGAGGAGCACTGCCAGAGTTCTGCAAAAAATGTGCATGTGTCCACTCCAACAGTCAGAAACAGACTCCATGAGGGTTGTATGAGTGCCCGACGTCCACAGGTGGGGTTGTGCTTACAGACCAACACCGTGCAGGACATTTGGCCTTTGCCAGAGAATACCAAGATTAGCAAATTCGCCACTGGCGCTCTGTGCTCTTCACAGATGAAAGCAGGTTTACACTGAGCACATGTGACAGTCTGGAGACGCTGTGGAGAATGTTCTGCTGCCTGCAACATCCTCCAGCATGACCGGTTTGGCGGTGGGTCACTAATGGTGTGGGGTGGCATTTCTTTGGGGGTCCGCACAGCCCTCCATGTGCTTGCCAGAGGTAGCCTGACTGCCATTAGGTACCGAGATGAGATCCTCAGACCCCTTGTGAGACCATATGCTGGTGCGGTTGGGCCCTGGGTTCCTCCTAATGCAAGACAGTGCTAGACCTCATGGGGCTGGAATGTGTCCACAGTTCCTGCAAGAGGGAGGCATTGATGCTATGGACTGGCCCGCCTGTTCCCCAGACCTGAATCTGATTGAGCACATCTGGGACATCATGTCTCGCTCCATCCACCAATGCCACGTTGCACCACAGACTGTCTAGGAGTTGGCGGATGCTTTAGTCCAGGTCTGGGATGAAATCCCTCAGGAGACCATCTGCCACCTCATCAGGAGCATGCCCAGGAGTTGTAAGGAGGTCATACGGGCACGTGAAGGCCACACACACTACTGAGCCTCATTGTAACTTATTTTAAGGACATTACATCAAAGTTGGATCAGCTTGTAGTGAGGTTTTCCACTTTGATTTTGAGTGTGACTCCATATCCAGACCTCCATGGTTGATAAATTTGATTTCCATTGATAATTTTTATGTGATTTTGTTGTCAGCACATTCAGCTATGTAAGACAAAAGTATTTCATGCAATTAGTTCATTCATTCAGATCTAGGATTTGTTATCTTAGTGTTCCCTTTATTTTTTTGAGCAGTTTATATTAGGAAAAAGTGGCACCTGCATTCTAGAAGCAAATAGTTCTTCTTCTAATGCCTGAGAGCTATCTGTAAATGTTCAGAAACCTGCTAAATAAAAAACAATGGATCCAATGTATAACAGTCAGTAGAAGGTCAGGAAGAAAGAGGGAGAAATGGGGATGCAGTTGCAGCTTCTTGATGTTGCAGCTTCACCTTCTCTGGGAAAGAGACAAGATGAGGAGTAAATCTGATTGGTCAGATCAGGCAGCACAGCTCTGACATCATAGCAGGAGGCCCACCCACACAGAACAAATGGAGATAGAAGGTATATTGGGATTTACTTCTGTTAAATGTTCAAATTTTTTAAATTGCAACATCTTACGTTATGACATTATCGAAATTTGCACTTACAGCCGTAGAATTTATTTTAGGAAAGTCTGAAGCTGATCATAGTTATATCTATAGACTATAGATTTACAGATATAAAGGATAGGTGACGGATTAGTCACCCAAATACATGAATGGAAGGGTTGCCAGTAGACAAGTAGGACAGACACTTGCTCCAGTGATAGACTAGCAGGACAGTCATTCATACACTTGGTTGGATGGATGAATGGATCACCACTCCATGACCATGTCACGTACAGACACACACACAGTTGTCAATATGGATGGTTTATCGCTCTCATTTGGGTGCACTAAGTTCTAGGATTGTTTATGAATGTCAGATTGTCTGGACACATTCATGTGAAGCTGGAAGCTACTCACTTCATAGCTTTCCCTCACAGCAGACGTATGCCGCGCTGGACTGAGACCCTGGAGGGCAAGGAGATGAAGCTGCGGATAAGGGTAATTTCTGATTTCATGGACAACCTTTTAAAACAGACAGACAAGAGAAACAGTTAATTCATGAAGAACTGTTGCATCCAGCCTGACTATAAATGTCGAGCAAAATACCATCCACATTACTTAGGAGCTAAGGGGCCTGTATAATATTGTCCCCGGGAGCCTCTTATCCCTGTAGGTCAGGTTCTTTTTCTGAGCCAAAAGTATGCAGTTGCAGCAGAAGAAGCAAGGGCAAGACAAGGACATGGTGTCAAGACAAGAAGAAGACTACGAGTGCCCATACACCTTCAACAAACATTCACATGACTGACACTCCTCCTGACACCACAAAAACACATAAAATAGTTGTTTGGCTATATTAAAATTGTTGAGTTTACCTAAAATGTTCTCTAACCTTGAGAATTTAGGACAGCCAACTAACAGGCTGATTGTTCCTATACCTACAAACCTATGTTATACATAAGACGACACACACAAAAAGTCATCTCAACCTTTCAATTATGACACAACAGGATGACTGTCTAAAATGTATGGGGCCCCCAAGGTAGCTCCCCCGACAGATAGTGTTTACGGAAAGAGAAGGATCAGGCATGTTGGATTTCAGCTGCCTAATCCTTTTGTTCTCAGAGAAATAAGCCAACTCCAGAGGACTCTCACAGTGGCTTGTCCTTTCTCTTTCTCTTTAGAACACATGAAAACTCTCAGTCAAGTCAACCTTTGGCTGAGAGATATTGCATGTGAATGGCTACCTATACACTTCTAAGGAACAATTCCTTAAAATCCCCAATAAGGTTAATATTTTTCAGTAGAATGCATAGGATCCAGAACTTTCTAAATACCCCCCCCCCCCCATCAAATTTAAGCTAACTGCTTGAGTATGACTATCATAGCAGTGATTTGGAAATCTGTTTGAGGATTTTTTGTTCAAAGGAGGAAGCAGTAAGTGTGTACTTATCGGCAACCAGAAATTTGAACAAAAAGGACTGCAGTGTAAAGCATGGGCCAAGGACAAAGGTAAGAAATGAAAAGCCTGGTTGGAGGTGACACTTGGACTTTAGATTGGCAATAATTAAAGCACTACCCAAAGAGTAGTAAGCACCCTGTTCATGTTTATGGGCACTTAGGATCCTCCAGAGCATAGAGCCAAACTTCCTGCTTTGGTTCTACCCCTGTTGGCTGTTGGTCTCCCAACCACTAGGACATGCAAAGTTGAACCGCGTTGATATAATAACCTATGCTCGTTGTGGTCTGACAAAGAGATAAACCAGGGTCTCCCAGTTCACGGTTTCTGTCCTTCTCAGTCTGCAACAAGGCCAAAAACCGGCATGGCGGTGAACAGGAGGCATCACACATCATTCTGCACTGACCTGATCAGGTTTCTAAGGTTTAATGTTTCTGAGAAAAATAGGCTTTCGATCTGGCTTTTATACCATTATAAGGAGAGGCTAAAAATTAATAAATAGCGCCTTTAAAGAAGAGAGAAGTGACGGGATGGCCCCCTTCTGCAGTTTTAGAGGAGTGCTGATGTACTTCATAAGATATAAGGTCACTGGTGGTCTGTGTAGTCTTCTCTTGTGTATAGAAGAAGCTACCCGGGATGTTGATACAGGGCAGTCAGTAAGAATGGGGTCTGCATTCTGTCCTGCTCTCCAGAATTTGTTGGCAAAGAGGGTCTCTTGCATTGGAGGACCTAAAACATCCTTGCCTTTCACAGTCAGCCCATTGATTTAAATGGAAGAGATGTAATGCTTCCTTTTCCATGAGGTTGGCATTGCAAAGAAATTGAACAGTTGCTGCCATCTCCCCTCACAAAGTAAAACTGACCAATGGGGATTTAAACAATAGACGACCCTGTAGTCAGCTCATTGTTGGGGAACCCTTTTAACCAAAGTACCAAACCCCCTTTGGTAGCTATGCCTTACTTACAGTGTCAGTAGATCATACAGTCTTATTCACACTCAAATATACTCAAATATGACTCATCAGTCAACAAAAGTACTGGGTATTAATAGTCTACATGTAAGTAAGTGGGGCAGATAATTCCTTGTGGTTGGAAGAAGAAATTTGGGTAAAGCCATTCATTCTGCACACAAAGGAACAGACAGGATCTCTCCTTCTCATGGTTTGATAGACATCTTAGCTTGAAGGTTACCGTATAAAAAATAAATTAGAAAATCCTTATCTCAGCCCGTCCTGTTCTCATACACACTAAGCATGTAGTAACAATCTGACACATTGCCGTCCTCTATGAGCCATTATAGGTCTAGATCTCATGGACAGGCAGAGTTTACGTTTTTCTGATTCCACTCTGGATGTATGAAAGGAGCTATTACCAGTAGAGAGGCTAAAACACTTATATAAGAAAGTAATCCAGGAAACTAAGAGCTTGTGAAGTGCTGTGACATTCAACATAAAGGACGGCTCTGCAGGGGCAAAAGTGACTGCAATTTACTACATCTCCTCTTGTGAAGAACCAGATAGTTCATAAATACAGAAAAATGTAAAAACTAGCGCCAGGTATTATCCTAAAGCTAAGACCTTCAAATACAATGTTATCCAAGGTTTCATATAGACAGTCCTAAATGATGACTTAAAGGAGAATCTCAGATATATCATTTTTATATGTTGACTGGGCAATAACAAAAAAAATTAAAATAAATACTCACCTACATGGGTCTGCCTCAGCTCCCACAGTGACGTCTGTTTGTCCTCTGCTGTACGCTCTGCTTCCTATTTTCATCATGGCAGTGATGACTGACTCATCCAATCACTGATGAGGTGGGACACCCCTGAAGCCAGTGATTGGCTGAGTGGGCAGTAACTTCTGAGATGATTTTGTCTTTGAAGAGGAAGCAGAGCAATAAGCGGGGGGATTGGAATACATCATAGCAGGAGCAACGGAGGACCCAGGTAAGTGAGTATGTCTTTTTTTAGTGGATATGGGCAAACAAAGTCTGGCTGATAGATATTGTATGACCAGCTTAAAAAGAACCATCTCAAGCTCCCTGTGGACATTTTTTTTCTTAAGGTAGCCTTACACATTAGATACAACTAGGTTGAGCAAAAGTAGAACAAATGCTTGTATGGTGAAAGATCATTTTGTAGATGCTGTCATGCATATTTTAGCCCATGTTGGCCGTGATCAATAATACCTGGAGAAGGACAAACTATCTTTCTAGAAACATTCCTGAAAGAGCTTTTCACTGACTATTGGATAAAAATATCATACATGTGTGAATTCTTCCTCATTGGTAACGTCTGTGCCATTTGTTGGCTAAAATGATCAGTCATGATTAAAGTTCACCTGATGAATGGTAAAATTGTCCATTTTCATAAACAACTTTAGAATAATGTGTATTATGATGTGTATGGGGGCCACATGACTCTGAGGCTCTGAGAGCTGGAGGAGAGAAGGATCAGGCATGTTGGTTGTCATGGGAGAGAAGGATCAGGCATGTTGGTTGTCGGGGGAGAAGGATCAGGCATGCTGGATTTCAACTGCCCGATCCTTTTGTTCTCGGGGAGCTGCCAATAGAGGAGTGTGACAGAGGCTTAGTCCTCCTCTTACTATTTAGAAAACATGAAAGCTTGGGCAATCTGAACATTCACGTGAATGAAGGGTTTGGGAGAAATCACTGTTATACAGATTTTCCTACTTCTCTGTTATAAACTGTCTTGTATGTATAAGAAGTATAGAATATACGTCACACTCTTGAAATGTTTGGGTGTTGAAGTAGGAATCCCAATCTGTAATCATATAGTAGAAAACTTCACACACCAGAATAAGTTTCAATCAATTGATATTTTAATAGCAATCCAAAACAAACAGTAATGTTTCGGTCCAACTATGGACCTTCTTCAGAGTATATTGCTGCGGAGGCATCGTATGCGATGAATGGCCTCATGCCATGTGAAATGGTAAAGAGATGTGCAACCTGAAGTCGCTGGTATGGGGTCACCGCATACTATACCTCTGCAGCAATTCGGTCTGAAGAAGGTCCATAGTTGGACTAAAACGTTACTGTTTGTTTTGGATTGCTATTAAAATATCTACAACTAATTGAACTTTATTCTGGTTTTGGAAGTTTTCTACTATATTGTATGTATAATAATGCAAATATTCTAAGTATGACCCATGTAGCATTAACCAAAAGCTTTCCATGATTTCTGGTTAAGAAGTATGGAGTTTGCTATCACCTTATACAGTAATATGTTTTCGAGCGATCAGCAATTGTCACCTTGACTTTGCCAATGTCCTAGTATCTCTGCTTCACACAGTATGATCTCTTATTTTCATCTGCACTATGAGGACACATGTAAAGCAAATGTAAAAATACATCACAGCCAACACTAGTGAACAGAAAACCAAGGCAAATTTTGCTAAAACCCCTGGGTTGACATAGCTATCACAACCAGTCTGAACCTTGCCAAGATTTGCACACAAATTAGGTGAAGATCACTGCTGTTGTAAAAAAATGGAGATCTGAACATCAGAACTTTTCACTAATTAGTAATCTGCAAACGGTGCCTTTAGGTATTATCCAACACTATCTGGTAAAGATAGTGCTCACACTTGATTAATGGAGCATGACCATGCTTATGTGACCACTTCTCCACCAACAGCAGGGATTAGTGGGGATCCTGTTGGCTTTCCCACCACAGATTATAATTTTATATGCTACTGTCATCAGTGTTGAGCTTTACTGTAGGTTAAAGATGAACACCAAACCAAAAAATAGGCTTATAAAGGTATGTCAGCTCCACAATGATATTAACATCATAGGAAGGTGATAAAGAATGGAAGACTTTCAAGGCACAAAGAAAAGACAACCAGAAGGCTCCTCACCATTTGTGTAAGCGAGGTGTTCCTTGGAAAGTGGTGTAGACGAGGGCTTGCTAAGTAATGCTGATAGTGCTGTGGGACTGGTCTAACTTGGAACTGAGGATGTGTCAAACCGGTGTCCACGCTGAGGTCCCTGGAAGTGGAAAAAGTTGGAAAAAAATTACTTTAGTTACTTTAGTAGGTTTAATGCCAAATAGGACAGACATAAAAGATGGCTTTATATATCATGGAAGCAGTGAGACTTTCTTAACTTGACAGGGCAAACTAAACTACCGTATCTACCTAAACAACCAACTCAAGATATAAATCATCTACCTAACCAACCTACTCGAGATATAAACCATCTACTTAACCAACCTACTTGAGAAATAAACCATCTACCTAACCAACCTAGTCAAAATATAAACCATCTACCTAACCAACCTACTCTAGATATAAACCATCTACCTAACCAACCTACTCTAGATATAAACCATCTACCTAATCAACCTACTCGAGAAATAAACCATCTACCTAATCAACCTACTAGAGATATAAACAATCTACCTATCCAACCTACTTGAGATATAAACCATCTACTTTACCTACCTACTCGAGATATAAACCATCTACCTAACCAACCAAATTGAGATATAAACCATCTACCTAACCAACCTACTCGAGATAAGGAATCTCATGATTAACAACAGAAACAAATACAGGCCTTACGAATTATTGGAAGCGCTTACGCGCTTAGTTGTGCAACGGGCAGGCACAACACTGTTATAGTCATAAGTAGGTATGGTCCAGGTGCAGCTGATCCCTTCGTCCACCAGACATAATAGTAAACTTCAAACACTCCACCTCAAGGTATTCCAAAGGTATTCCAAACTTATTCAATGCTGTAAAGCAAATTTATTGAACTTACAGAACAACACATTTCAAACCTGATGAAGAGGCCAGTCCAGGCCTTGAAACGCGTTCTGTAAGTTCAAAAAATTTGCTAAACAACATTGAATAAGTTTGGAATACCTTGCCTGTTTGAAGTCCGTCTGCACTGGTAGAAAATCCCTTGGAGAGGTGGAGTGTTTGAGATTTATGATTAACAACAGAAGAGACCAAGCAAAAGAAAAGATAGGCAGCTCCTCCTCCGGTTGGTTGTACAGATAACCATGAAAAGTAATTGTTGGGGGATGTCTCTTTCACTTCAAATAGTCCAATCTATCTTGCATTTCAGAAGGCCCATGACATTTAGATACCCTACAGGTGCCCATACACATTGGATTAAAGTTGATTAAAGTGGATGATTTAAACCAAACCTATTGTTTGTGATCGAAAGATCCTTGCTTTTTTTTTTTTCTACAAACAATTTTTCTGGACAGAATATTCTCTGTACGCTCAACCATGAACCTATTCATATCTATTATATATGGCCACCTATAGAATCTAGGCCATGGTGTTACATTATTTAAAATATGCACCCAGCCCTGCAGAGTCATAGACTCCTTTTCTTCCTCGGAAGCCCTAAGGTTCTTTTCACACCATGCTTTTCTAATTCCTGTAAAGGCATATGTCTCAAGAGTATTAAATAAAACACACTTGAGGTATACAGAGGGTTCTGTTATAAAACATCTGTCTAAAATGTCTCCATGCCATTAGTTTTCGTCACTTAGCATTTTTTTTTGCTGGATAGGATAACGGAGACCTATGCACTTTTCTGTCCAGCTTAAAATTGTATATGTCATTGTATACAGCCAGAAAAATCTATAAAAAATACAAGCGGACAGATTGTGTTAGATGACATCATAGAGTATGGGCCCATTCCCAATCCACAATCTCCACCGTGAGATATCTCAGGGGTGAAGATTTAATCTGCAGTGGAAATCACGGAAATCCATTGGTACTAGGACCGCGTTGACCTGTGCCGAAAGAATGAACATTCAGAATTCGAATTCCCATGGTTCCCAGCTCAGAAATTCTGTAGTGTAAATGAGCCCTATCTGTTTTTGTTATATTCTTAAAAAAAAAAAATTCCGTGCAAAAGCCCTTTTGCCATCTCTCAATTTTTGTGCACGTTAATAAATACAAAAAATTCTAGATGAACAAAAAACATGGTGTGAAAAGAGCCTGTGCCAACATTTGCTAACCGCGCCCCAACGTTTGGCAACTCACTAGGAATCTCAAAATGCTTTCTTCCAAAAGCTCTGTTGTTGTATGGAGATCATATCACCCAATGTTTTGGGGAGCGGATTGTTATAAAACTGCTGTGACGCTATTACTATAGCATAGAGTGAAAGGAATGGGGAACAGCTGGTGCCTGTAAATCATCTTTGAAGCACAAGCTCCATCTGTTTTATAACAGAAGTGCTAAGATCACTCCGAAATACACAGAGCCGCATTTACCTTACAAAGATCCCACAACTTCCCCCGTATGTTTGTGTTTATAACAATGTTCAGACAATTTGTAAAGCAACCATACCCCTATACAGTGAATGAACAGATTTTCCTTGAAGTGACTATATCACAAGGTGGCTTATCCCCTGGTAATGACTGCACGCTGAATAATTGGCACCTTCTATGTAAATAAACCCCTTTAGGTTACCTGCATATGGCATCCCCAGGCACGATACCCCACATATATTTTATTTATACTTCTCATTTATATAGTTCCATACAAACAAGATAACAACTTTATGAACACATTTTGGTTTTTAAGACATTGATATTGGTTTAAGAACATTGTGTTCCAAGACTGGCATGGGGGGGCTGTGCTGCAATAGGTGGTGTGACTGATGTGTGGGAGAGAGATAAGGGAGATCCTGGGGATTGTAGTTGGAAGGAGGGAACACCAACAGGAAATAGCCATTTTAAATTTCCTGCAGTGCCACCACAGGGGAGATAAAGAATTACATGTTGCCCATTAAAATCAATACGTTGTCTGTGTAAGACACAAGGTCCCCCAGAGACACTCTTTGTAGCTACTCATCATTCCAGCTCAGTGATGGGAAGTCCTGAATTTGGAACTATCCTCTATTAATTCAGAAATAGATTTTTATAAAACAGACAAGACCCATATATACTGTAAAATGTTTTCCTTATATGTGATTGGTGTAACGATACTTACCAGTCGGTACCTTCAGCCAAGTACCTGGGCCCCAGAGGTTGAGACATTTGTACTTGTTGGTTAAAGTCAAAGCTTGGACGTAACCGGTGTGGATGCACAGACATCTGCTCTTGAGTCCGCCTGTCAGAACATACAGAGAGAATCGAAATTCATAATGGGTACATTACTGTGGTGGTCTAAGTTATGTTAATAAATATGTTTTTGTTTTCAATGTCATCTTTATTATAGCCATATACTGTACATAACAAAGCAAGCATTTCCACTTGATCTGTTCTTTTGTAACGCAACATTGAACCACAAAACACTTCAACGATTTTGTTGTTGTTCGCTGTATTTGTTTTGTTACTGTACAATACAGACAGGAGAAGCCCTGTTTAAATGATACTTCTGTGTCCCCCTCTCTGCCTGCTACATGACTGGTTCTACAGAGCTGATCTTCCACACATGATAGTGGAAAGAATATAGTAGTAAATCTGCATATTGCAGGCTTCCTTCAAAAAGTGAGAATAAAGAGAGACTGCATGCAGCAACTATTGCCAGGGTGGTCACCAGTCACAGACAAAGAGTAGTTTACTGTTAAAAAAAATGTTGCTCCCTGGTTCTCCATTTCTGTGTCCCTGTCGACATGGTCAGATTTCCTTCCATGTGACTTAATACGGCTGGGCTATGAACAAAATTTTGTCTGCCATGTTAGCATGGACACAGGAGTGCAAGACCAGTGAATGAGGATTGTCAAAACAATTTAGAGTCATGGTCAACCCCTGGAGTGGGTTACTTCACAAAAAACACGCCATATCCATAGTATAGAATAGCGTTGGCAACAATAAATTGGGATAATATAACTTCGCACATGACCCTGGAAGACTCGTAAAGATGAGGACTAATACAAATGTAATAAAACATAGGTGAAACAGAAAGAAAACCTGCTGCAGTCTGCACGAGAACTACTGCTTAAAATCACATAGAAACCTATCCACATAGACTCAAAGCTGTATATTCTGCTAATACTTAGTGCCGACTTGATAGGGGTGAATACTTATGCATTGAATTATATCATGTTTAGTAGAAGTAATAATTCTCAATCACATGTAAACATTCAGCATTTATATGACTAGCAAATTTGACTGGTTGGTTGTTAGAATACCTTATGGGGCAAACAATTTTGTTCCTTAGATAAAAGCTGTAATAATCATTAATATATTCGATCAAGTTTTATTGTCTAATATTTCATTTTATTAGGGATCATAAACTAGTCACATGTATGCAAGAACAAGTGCCATCTGGAGCTACATTAGGGTGGCCAAGTGCCAGTTGACTAGTGAAGCCTACTACATCTGTCACAGGGGTTGTTGAGAAGGGAACGTATGGATGAAGTGACCCACCTGGGGTGTGTGACTAGCCTCCGGTGCTGAACCTCTAGGAGTTGTTGCTGGAGAAGGTATTGCTGGTGTAGGGCCTGAGGTAGGAAAGAAGGTCCTGCCACCTCCTGAAACTGTAGACTAGTCAGAGATGGCAGGGGCTGGTGCAGTGGTCCATTGTGCTGGTGAGCAGTAGCCATATGAGAGGTCATTCCTTGTTGTGGTTGAACTTGGTGAGGATGGATAGGGAAGTCTGGGAGCTGAGGTTGAGGGCTCAGATGAAAGTGGCGGCAGGAGGTAGCATGACCGTGCTGGGAACGCTGAAATGGGGCACCTGAAAAACAAAAACGCATCAGCACCTGATTAGGAAATAGGGTCGACCACCTTAACGTTCAGAGCATCAATAAAAAAATGAATAATAACTTAAGTCTTGACTCAAAATTTCATTGTAAATTCGAAATAGCATTTTAGTATAGGGCTAATTCTAGAAAAACTCTGACATGTCATGTAGATCCGAAGTGGATTCACGTCTCAGGGCCCTCAGCATTTACTGGTCTTAATATGGACCTTAGCGCTATAATTTCTGCACTTCATATAGGTATTATTTGAGCACTTCATGACACTACTAATCTATTACTATATTTCACATATGCACTTATTACAGCACTATTCGGCAGTTATAATACTGTTATTTAGTTGTTAAATGGTAAAAGGGTTGTGATATTGTAGGACATTGCATGATACCATTATTCTTAATTTTATATTATTTTTGTAGGACATATCTATCTGTTATTTTTCAGATAGAAAGCAGAACACAATTGTATAATTATTCTGGGTATTTGCACAATTGTAGAACATTCCATATAGCAATACAATACAAGCAAAGATAAGAAACTTTTTCTATATATCTTAGTACAGAAAAAAAGGATTCTTTCTCCCCTTATCAGTGTTTCCCCAAACATTGTGCCTTCAGCTGTTCCAAAACTACAAATCCCAGCATGCCTGGACAGCCAAAGACTGATTGGCTGGCCAGGCATGCTGGGAGTTGTAGTTTTGCAACAGCTGGGGGCACACTGTTTGAAAAACACTGGTCTTGACAGACAGCCATGCTCACTTAGAGGCAGAGGCAGGACTCTCCTACGACCAGAGATTGGCTGGCTGGGCACTTCCTTGTGTCAAGACTGAGATCAGTAAGGGCTGCCATAACATCCCCGGGGTAAGGAAAGAGCGCAACCTTCTCTGATGATCTGCCCAAAATGGAAGTGCAAGGTGTCAGAGTCAAAATAGTCAGATCGCCAGTACACAAGTAAAAACAGTACAAAATTACTAAACCAGAGGCAAGCAATGAGTCAAACCTAGACAGTAGTGCAGTACAAAATTAACAGGCAAAGGCAACAGCACAAAACAGATGAAAGGTTAGTTCAAAGGAGGTCAGAAGATAAGTCAGGCACAGGGAATACAGGTATGCTGGTAATGAGAAGAATAGTCAGGTCGGCAACACAAGGGCAAGAACAGTACAAAAACCACTAAACCAGAGGCAGAGTCAAGCAACGGGTCAATACTCAGACAGTAGCGTAGCACAAAATCAACAGGCAAAGGCAACAGCAGAAAAAAGACAAAAGGTCAGGTCACAGGTAGAAGACAAATGAAGCACAGCGATTACAGGTACATGGGTGATGGGAAGAACCTCTATCACAGGCACAGATGAATAGACAATTTTAAATGTTCTGCTGGCGGGAGGTGTGAGTACTGGACCCACACCCACCTCCTGATTAGCAGATGTCACTTAGTGGCTGTAATTCCTGAAATGGCATTGGTTTAATTTTTCATTATATAGTTAATTATTGATTGCATATTTTAGGGATAATGAAACATAGATCTATAGGCCAAAAAAATAAAAAGACTGCACTGCTTTTCTTTTTCCAGTAGGAGAGGAAAACGTCACAGACCATTTCTTCACAGACCATCTACCCATGCGAGAATTAAATCTATACATACAGTATGAGAAAATGAAATATTGCAAATTCAGAAGAGGCCAATGCAGAAAAAAAACTGGAGCACATTGTAGCCTAATCATAGCCCCAAGCAAATGTATCCACCATAGCCAACACAGCGGCGAGGAGAGAGACGATTTGTGAATGTTACTTGAAGCTATTTTATATAGAGAATCCTATAGTTTACTGCATGTGTAATGACCCTTAGAAATATTGTCTCCATGGCCGGAATATTGTCCTAGTTGTAGAAAAGACAACACAATGCAGTAAATATCATGGGAACAAGACTGTAGGGTTGAATGCCAAAATCTATAACTCATAATATCATAATCTATTCTGTGATATCCCATAATTTCATAACCTATTCCAATATATCCATCATATTATAATCTATACTGTCACATCCCAAAATAACCTAATTACTGTCATATCCCATAGAATAATCTATAAACCATAATTTCATAATCCCTATCTTAACCTATAATGATCATAATCTATCTTGTCATAAACCCTAATGTCACAGCCTACACTCCTCAACATTCAAAATGCAACACAGAGATTGGGAAGCCAGAAGGTTTTGTAAATCGAGAAAGGGGCTAAAATCTGCAAATGATTCCATTTTCAAGCAATTCGCTCTAATCAATGGCGTGTGTGATGGTAAATAGGCCAGATCAAAGTCAAATTTTATTAGCCACATGAAACCTCAGAAATCGGATCAAGTAATCGGATCAGTGTCGCATAGTGATTAGAAGAATGGTGCACAGTGATGAGAAGAATGGTGCACAGTGATGAGAAGAATGATGCACAGTGATGAGAAGAATGGTGCACAGTGATGAGAAGAATGGCGCACAGTTATTACAAGAATGGCGCACAGTGATTACAAGAATGGCGCACAGTGATTAGAAGAATGGTGCACAGTGATGAGAAGAATGGTGCACAGTTATTACAAGAATGGCGCACAGTGATGAGAAGAATGGTGCACAGTGATGAGAAGAATGGCGCACAGTTATTACAAGAATGGCGCACAGTGATGAGAAGAATGGTGCACAGTGATGAGAAGAATGGCGCACAGTTATTACAAGAATGGCGCACAGTGATTAGAAGAATGGTGCACAGTGATGAGGAGAATGGTGCACAGTGATGAGAAGAATGGCGCACAGTTATTACAAGAATGGTGCACAGTGATGAGGAGAATGGTGCACAGTGATGAGAAGAATGGCGCACAGTTATTACAAGAATGGCGCACAGTGATTAGAAGAATGGTGCACAGTGATGAGAAGAATGGCGCACAGTTATTACAAGAATGGCGCACAGTGATTAGAAGAATGGTGCACAGTGATGAGAAGAATGGCGCACAGTTATTACAAGAATGGCGCACAGTGATTAGAAGAATGACACACATTGATAAAACGAATGGAGCACAGTGATTAGAAGAATGACGCATAGGCTGTCAAGCCTGGGAGTTGTAGTTTTGCAACAGCTGGAGGCGCTCTGGTGGAGAAACACTGGTCTACACCCATCAGAAGGCCATTTTATGGTATTATTTGGGCATTGTATGACACCACTATGGCACTACATGATCCTACTAATTGGACAGTGTATGGTATCATTAAAGGGGTACTCCGGTGGAAAAACATTTTTTATTTCTTTTTTTAAATCAACTGGTGCCAGAAAGTTAAAAATATTTGTAAATTACTTCTATTAAAAAATCTTAATCCTTCTTGTATTTATTAGCTGCTGAATACTACAGAGGAAAATATTTTCTTTTTGGAATGCTCTCTGCTGATGTTATTATAATATATTTATATATAATAATAAATCTTTATTTATTGTTGTCCTTAGTAGGATTTGAACCCAAGGCCCCAGCACTACAAGACAGCAGTGCTAACCACTAAGCCACCATGCTGCCCTTAGAAACATCTGCTATGCACGGTTGCTAAAATGGACAGAGATGTCACCAGAGAGCACTGGTGTCGTGATGTCATCAGTGTTCCAAAAAGAAAGGAATTTCCTCTGTAGCATTCAGCAGCTAATAAGTACTGGAAGGATTAAGATTTTTTAATAGAAGTAATTTACAAATATGTTTAACTTTCTGGCACCAGTTGATTTAAAAAAAGAAAAAAAAATAGTTTTTCCACTGGAGTACCCCTTTAACCTGTTAAGGACATAGGACATTCTCTAACGTCCCCACTACCTGGGCTTTAATGCCCAAGGACGTTAGAAAACGTCCTGTTGTATTTCCGGTCTCTGCCCTTGGCGTCTGGGCATGCTGGGAGTTGCAGTTTTGCAACATCTGGAGGTCCACAGTTTGGAGACCACTGTGCCCTTCCAGATGTTGCAAAACTACACCTCCTCAGCATGCCCTTACTGTCCAGGCATGCTGGGAGTTGTAGTTCTGTAACATCTGGCCCTTCAGATGTTGCAGAACTACAACTCCCAGCATGCCTGGACAGTAAGGGCATACTGGGAGTTGTAGTTTTGCAACATCTGGAAGGGCACAGATTGGGAACCACTGTATTAGTGGTCTGCAAACTGTAGTCCTCCAGATGTTGCAAAACTACAACTCCCAGCATGCTGGGAGTTGTAGTTCGGCAACATCTGGCTCTAAAGATGTTGCCGAACTACTACTCCCAGCATGCCTGAGAATGCTGGGAGTTGTGGTTTTGCAACAACTGGAGGCACACTGGTTGGGAAACATTGTCTGTTTCCTAACTCAGTGTTTCCCAACCGTGTGCCTCCAGCTGTTGCAAAACGATAACTACCAGCATGCACTGATAAACTGTGCATGCTGGGAGTTGTAGTTTTGTAACAGCTGGAGGTCCCCCCCCCCCTGTGAATGTACAGGGTACATTCACATGGGCAGGGGGCTTACAGTGAGTATCAGGCTGCAAGTTTGCGATGCAGCAAATTTTGCGCGGCAGCTCAAACTCGCAGCGGGAACTCGCTGTAATCCCCCGCCCGTGTGACTGTACCCTAAAAACACTACACTACACTACACTAACACAAAATAAAATAAAAAGTAAAAAACACTACATATACACATACCCCTACACAGCCCCCCTCCCAATAAAAATGAAAAACGTCCGGTACGCCACTGTTTCCAAAATGGAGCCTCCAGCTGTTGCAAAACAACAACTCCCAGTATTGCTGGACAGCCGTTGACTGTCCAAGCATGCTGGGAGTTTTGCAACAGCTGGAGGCACCCTGTTTGGGAATCACTGGCGTAGAATACCCCTATGTCCACCCCTATGCAAATCCCTAATTCAGGCCTCAAATGCGCATGGCGCTCTTACTTTGGAGCCCTGTCGTATTTCAAGGCAACAGTTTAGGGCCACATATGGGGTATCGCCGTACTCGGCAGAAATTGTGTTACAAATTTTGGGGGGATTTTTCTCCTTTAACCCCTTATGAAAAGGTGAAGTTGGGGTCTACAACAGCGTGTTAGTGTAAAAAAATAAATTTTTTACACTAACACGCTGGTGTTGCCCTATACTGTTCATTTTGACAAGAGGTAAAGGAAAAACGCCCCCCAAAATTTGTAATGCAATTTCTCCCAAGTACGGAGATACCCCATAAGTGGGCGGAAAGTTCTCTGGGGGCGCACAACAAGGCCCAGAAGGGAGAGTGCACCATGTTCATTTGAGGTGATTTGCACAGGGGTGGCTGATTGTTACAGCGGTTTTGACAAACGCAAAAAAAAAAAAAAAAACACATGTGACCCCATTTCGGAAACTACACCCCTCACGGAATGTAATGAGGAGTGAAGTGAGAATTTACACCCCACAGGTGTCTGACAGATCTTTGGAAGAGTGGGCTGTGCAAATTAAAAATGTTGTACAGCCCACTGTTCCAAAGTTCTGACAGACACCAGTGGGGGGTAAATGCTCACTGTACATCTTGTTACGTTCCTCAAGGGGTCTAGTTTCCAAAATGGTATGCCATGTGGGGGTTATTTTGCTGTCCTGGCACCATAGGGGCTTCCTAAATGCGACATGCCCCCCGAGCAAAATTTGCTCTCCAAAAGCCAAATATGACTCCTTCTCTTCTGAGCATTGTAGTTCGCCCGTAGTGCACTTCAGGTCCACTTATGGGGTACCTTCATACTCAGAAGAGATGGGGTTACAAATTTTGGGGGGTATTTTCTGCTATTAACCCTTGCAAAAATGTGAAATTTGGGGGGAAACACACATTTTAGTGAAAAAAAATATATATTTTTTTACATATGCAAAAGTCGTGAAACCCCTGTGGGGTATTAAGGCTCACTTTATTCCTTGTTACGTTCCTCAAGGGGTCTAGTTTCCAAAATGGTATGCCATGTGAGGGTTTTTTGCTGTTGTGGCACCATAGGGGCTTCCTAAAAGCGACATGCCCCCCGACCAAAATTTGCTCTTCAAAAGCCAAATATGACTCCTTCTCTTCTGAGCATTGTAGTTCGCCCGTAGTGCACTTCAGGTCCACTTATGGGGTACCTTCATACTCAGAAGAGATGGGGTTACAAATTTTGGGGGGTATTTTCTGCTATTAACCCTTGCAAAAATGTGAAATTTGGGGGGAAACACACATTTTAGTGAAAAAATAAATTATTATTTTTTTACATATGCAAAAGTCGTGAAACACCTGTGGGGTATTAAGGTTCACTTTACCCCTTGTTACGTTCCCCAAGGGGTCTAGTTTCCAAAATGGTATGCCATGTGGGGATTTTTTGCTGTTC
Organism: Hyla sarda; assembly: GCF_029499605.1. NCBI lineage: Eukaryota > Metazoa > Chordata > Amphibia > Anura > Hylidae > Hyla > Hyla sarda. The sequence continues at coordinate 569,316,908 of NC_079189.1, read as the reverse complement.
TGGTACCATAGGGGCTTCCTAAATGCAACATGCCCCCCAAAAACCATTTCAGAAAAACGTACTCTCCAAAATTCCCTTGTCGCTCCTTCGCTTCTGAGCCCTCTACTGCACCCGCCGAACACTTTACATAGACATATGAGGTATGTGCTTACTCGAGAGAAATTGGGCTACAAATATAAGTATACATTTTCTCTTTTTATCCCTTTTAAAAATTCAAAAATTGGGTCTACAAGAACATGCGAGTGTAAAAAATGAAGATGGTGAATTTTCTCCTTCACTTTGCTGCTATTCCTGTGAAACACCTAAAGGGTTAAAACGCTGACTGAATGTCATTTTGAATACTTTGGGGGTGCAGTTTTTATAATGGGGTCATTTGTGGGGTATTTCTAATATGAAGACCCTTCAAATCCACTTCAAACCTGAACTGGTCCCTGAAAAATAGTGAGTTTGAAAATTTTGTGAAAAATTGGAAAATTGCTGCTGAACTTTGAAGCCCTCTGGTGTCTTCCAAAAGTAAAATCATGTCAATTTTATGATGCAAACATAAAGTAGACATATGGTATTTGTGAATCAAATTTTTTTTTATTTGGAATATCCATTTTCCTTACAAGCAGAGAGCTTCAAAGTTAGAAAAATGCTAAATTTTCTATTTTTTCAGCAAATTTTGAAATTTTTCACTATGAAACGATGCAAGTATCGACAAAATTTTACCAATAACATAAAGTAGAATATGTCACGAAAAAACAATCTCGGAATCAGAATGATAGGTAAAAGCATTCCAGAGTTATTAATGTTTAAAGTGACAGTGGTCAGATGTTCAAAAAACGCTCCAGTCCTAAGGTGTAAAATGGCCTGGTCCTTAAGGGGTTAAGTAGCCAGTATATGGTACTGTTAGTTGGACATGTTATGGCATTATTACGAATATTCTGTACTAAATTATTGTACAGCACTATGTGACACTGCTATTTAAACAATATATGGCATTATTATAGAAACAGTACATTGTACTGTTACATGTGCATAATATGGCACTATGTATACTCTGTATGGTAGTACTATATGGGTACTATATAACACCACTACAACACTACATGGCCATGCTATTTGGATAATATATGGCATTATTGTGTAGGCTAAACATGGTACTATTATGTAAATATGATATTGGACTATTATGAATACTTTGTATTGTGTTATTATTTGTGCAGTATATGATACCACTGTAGTGCTACACAGCACTTATTGGGCCATATAAACTATTATCATTTAGTTAACATTTGGTACTGATATGGCACTATTATGAATTCTTTGTATGGTAGTCTTATTTTGGCACTGTGTGACACCAGTACAGCACTACATGTAACTTATTAGTCATGTTATTTAGATGTTAAGTGGCTCTACCGTGTAGGCACTGTTTTTGGACATTCTGTGGCAACATATGCACTATATGGTGCTATTATTTATTGTACCAGACCAATGCCCAATCCGATGTTTCAGCGGGCCACAGTCTGGAGATCACTGGTAGGGTTACAGTGGTATTCCACAACAATGATCCCCAACTTGTGGCTCTCCAGCTGTTGCAAGACTACAACTCCCATCATGCTCTGACAGGTGGAGAGCCACACATAGGGGGGACGCTGTTGTGGTATACAACCATAGACCTGTTTGATCATTGAGTCTGCAGCAGGCTGTCAATGTAACCCTCCATGTACACGGTACACAGTGAGGAAGCAGCGCAGCACCTGCTGCTTGGAGTAGCAGCTGCTGTAAGACAAGACGCAGAGCAACTGGGCCATGGAAATGACTTCGCTTCTATTAAAAATGCACAGCAGCAGCTCCCTGGCAAGTCTTAAAGAGACAGTAGCTCCATTCAGACATTAACTAAGCTTCCTCATTATTCAGGACATAATGTCCTGTTGTCATATCAATGGGTTATTTCACTTTTATAATTTTTTTGTCTCCTTTAACATTTCCTTGCCACCGCTCACCCTGAGCTCCCGATGCATGAATGGTAATGGATAACTACCATGAAACTGGGCAGGGCAGAAGAGAGGGAGCAGGTGGTATATTCTGTGAATTAATGTACCATTCAGATATTATTATAAAAATAGCTAAGTACCCAGCATCACCTGAACTTCCTACTTAAGCCTTGTGGGAGAGGAAATGCAACTCTCTTCAGGAGACTGGGAAAGCTGGGTGGCATGCATACTGCATGCCACCCTGCTTTCCCAGTTTCCTGAAGCCCCAGCAATGAGATGCTGCTTGTTCTGCTCAATGCCCTCTGTCTGCTCCTGCAGTGATGTCTTCTCCCCCTCCCCACTGTTCTCTCAACACACAATAAATCTTCTCTTCCTCGCTCACACCATTCCCTTTACCTGCCCCCGCACTAACTATTCTCTGCGCCTGACTGCTGGACAGTTAATTCATACTTTACCATGACTCCCGGGCAATCTCTGCAGCTGGAAAGTAATGACATCAGGAGATGGACAAAAATAAATTATCTGATTGGTTGCTTTGGGCAACTGGTCAACTTTTCTTCTTCACAGGTTTTGATAAATTTCCCCTTTAGTTATTTTCATCCAAAGCAGCACCACTGTTTTTTTTAGGTCATGTGTGGTATTACAACCGTGCTCAATCCACTTCAATGGAACTGAGCGACAATATCACATACAAATAGCAGTGGAGCTATTTTTGTAAGAAAGCAGCCATGTTTTTCCCAGTCCTGGGTCACCCCTTAAATCTCTTCTGTATCAGTAGAAAGCCGCTTTCACGCACTGTTTATATGTTTCTTTTTTTGTTTGAAAAAACAAATGCTTCACAAAAATGGCAACATTTAATTTTTTGCTTGATGATTTTTTTTAATGCAATTCCTGTGGCATTTTTCCTAAATTAGTGAGTTATAGAACCTATTTTTTTCTGTGGCATATTTCCCACTGCAAGTTATGTGAATCTTGGAACATGTGATTTAAGATTTTTTTATGAAGAATTTAAAGAATGCAAGAAACAATTGTGGTATCCCAGTACTGGAGTACGTCCTGTCAGGTAAACATTGCTTCAGGTGCCTTCAGGCCTTGCTGCTCAAGTGATGCGCTAATATTCATTGTAATCTTTGTCTGTTAATTTATAATGTGTTGCACTGTACCTTTAAGGAATGTTCCAGATATCTGTAAGGAGGCATGAGCCAGAGAACCCATGCTACTCTGATTGCCCAATTGGAGGCCCCCTAGCTAGGCCATATATAGTTTAGAGGGGGGAGGGGTTAGCTTTGTGTAGAGTTAGTAGTTGCTGTGTGCAGAGCTCAGTGTGAGCTGCAGTGTGGAGCAGACACAGAAGGAGTGTGAGGTGATCTAAGGGAAGCCTAAAATAAATCTTCAAGTAAGCGACCGTTCCATTCTGCAAGTGTTCCCCGCCCAGGAGGATTCTGAAATTCCTAATAGCAAGCATAATACCCGGTGAGTCACTGGACCACATAGAGATAATTCATACCCTTGCAGTGTAGAGTAAATTGAACACTATCAGAACCCTAGTCAGCGTGGGAGGCCTCAGCATTAAGCCCAAAATCCCAGGCACAATACTACAAGTCACAGCAAGTCCACAAGGCTCCAAAGGGCTGCACTGCATCTACTCTACTTTAATCTGCACTGTGAGGATTGCATCATTTACTCCAGCCTCAGTAAAGACAGTTATCCATAACCTGGCATCTTTGTGTTTCTTATCCTGCACCTGGCCCAGGAGAAGCTGTCCTATCCTCGGACTGTGTGGGATAACGGTGCACTGGCGTCACAAAGTGATACATTTCACCACCCTGAGCCATCATCATGCCTCACAGAGAGTAACACTAGTGAGCCACCACATAGCATAGCATACATTTACATATGCATGTTTTTTTTCAAAGGTCTATGGGAAAAAACACCACAAACTATTTTAAAAAACGCCATAGCCACAACTTCACTCCAGTAAAAATTGATAGCAAACAGCACAAAAAAATATGTGTATATTGCTCCTATGTACAGGAATGTAACCACTATATACAGGAATAAAACTAGTAAAATAATGGCCTCTATGTACAAAAATGTAACTACTATAACTCCCTATGGATAACATTGTGTACTTTTGTCTATTTACATTTTCTCTGCACCATTTATTTATGTATATAGCAGTGACTGGAATGGCGGCCTAGATTTTTCTTCTTGGTGATGATATGAATGAATTGTTGGAGAGGATAATCATAATACTTATGTGATGTATCTGAGTCTGCATCAATTTCCTGGAGTAAGTCTTTACTCTTATACATCCTCATATTTATGTTGTATTGTCTCTGTTTTCTGATGACAATTCTCCGCACTCTCCTCTGATTTCCTGTGTCCTTTTCTAGTTATGAAATCAAACCCCTGGTGAGAGCGGGGTATACCTCCAATGGATGCTGAGACTTGGTAAAACATATAGGACTTACTATAGACCAGCTTCATCAGCGCATTGGAAATCCAAGGATCCTGTCAGATCTACATGATCTATCTATCTAGAAAAAGATGGCGTGATGCTGTTGAAACGTTGTATTTGACATGGGTCAAGAAAATACCATCAACTCCACTTGAATTGACGGGTGTGCTGCTGAAATTCTTTTTGTTGGATGTATCTACACAATCTGCGACTGGGACTGTAACCGTCTGCTTGCACCCCGGGACTTCTCGCAATTATTGTGGTTGTGCTGCCTACCCTTTGGATTGATATCTATCTATCTATCTATCTTTCTATCATCTATCTATCTCATATGTATCTATCTCATATGTATCTATCTCATATCTTTCTGTGGTGTCCCAGCACCAAAGGCTGTCGTGTGGGCCGCAGATCTCCTCGTCATGCCTGCTGCACCTGTGTTGGGCCCACTGTTCTATTGTTTACTATGTTTACGCACTTTGCTATATTTAATGTATTCTTGTATTATATGTGTACTGTACCTTTAAGAAGGAGATACCCAAATTGCCCTGTATATAGTTTAGGGGGGAGGAGTTGCCCCAGTCTATGTCTAGCTCTGGAGAGTTAGTAGCTGCTGTGTGCAGAGCTCCATGTGAGCTATGGTGGGGAAAGGAGGTGGAAGAAGTGTGAGGGGATCCACAGGGAAGCCTAAAGTGAAGCTCTTAATCAAGTCAGCCCTGCCATTCTGCAAGTGTTTCCCCCGTCCAGGAGTTGGTGTGTCATACCCTGGCGGTGTCAGTGAAACTGGACCCTAGCAGAACCCTAGTCAGCGTGGGATATCTCTTAAACTCAAGTGTCAAGTTTATTTAATTGAAGTGGGTGAAAAGCACCATACGTCCCAGCAAGGCAACAGGGCTCCCGAGGGTTACACTGCATCCCTTCTACTCTGCGCTGTACTGTGTATGTTGTACCATCTACTCCTGCCTCAGTAAAAGACAGTTATCCGTAACCTGGCGTCAGTGTGTTCCTTGCCCCATGCCTGGCCCAGGAGAAGCTGTCTCCACCACGGACCGTGTATAGGCTAAGGGTGCCCTGGCATCATGAATTGACAAGTATACCTTGCACCCCCATGTCACCTCATCTATCTATCTCACATCTATCTATCTATCTATCTATCAATCTATCTATATAATATTCATTTATCTATTTCGGTATATTATCCCTCTAGTTACCATTTTACTTATTGCGCATTTTATACCTTATCTTCCATTCCCCTCCAGAGCTGCGCTCACAATCCTGTCAGTTTGCTGTTGTTATTACAGCTCTCAGATGACTAATATACAGATATTCACACTAGTCTTTTTGATTATTTAGTGTGATCGTCTGGTTTTGCACATGGAATAACATATTTGTTATTGAGGCCCGTTATGTATTACCATATCTGTAATTGTATGAGACTGAATGAGGCAGCTCGGAGACACTTTACAGAAGTTTATCTCTAGTTATTTCCTGAAATGCCCTATTTAGAATTAGTATGCATGACTTCTGTCCGTGCATCATATAGACAGCCCATTTGTATACAATGCCGGTAATGCCTCAATTAACCTGCGGGAGCACTGCAGGAGATTCGACCACAGGTGACAGATGATGGCTAAGAGTCTGAACAGCAGGACACCCTGTGCTCAGTTTATTGTTGGGAACCCTTCTAATAAAAAGTATTAAATCCCTTTAAGATACAGAGGAATCATCAGCTTGTGGGAATGAATAGGAGGATGAGGTAAATTCTATGGCTATGTAGATATATGTATATACAATATATATATATATATATATATATATATATATATTATCTATATCTATATTATCTATATCTATATTATCTATATTATCTATATGTATATTATCTATATTATCTATATCTATATTATCTATATCTATATTATCCATATTATCTATATCTATATTATCTGTATCCCCATGGCCAGCAGTGGATGTGACATTTCGTCAGCATCACGCCGTCTTTCTCAAGCATGATGCTTGAGAAAGACGGCGCGATGCTGTTGAAACATCGCATCCACTGCTGGTCATGGGTCAATAAACACTTTTGTATTCAGCTACTCCTGTAGTGCTGTTGGATTTCCACTGTGGATTATATATATATATATATATATATATATATATATATATATATATATATATTCCAAGAAGACTGCAGCACTCCAAGATCAGGTGAAAATAAAGATAGCGTTTATTCCATCTAGTTCAAAGGCAACGTTTCAGCTGCGTACGCAGCTGAAACGTTGCCTTTGAACTAGATGGAATAAACGCTATCTTTATTTTTACCTGATCTTGGAATGCTGCAGTCTTCTTGGAATATACCTACTTGTATCCTGTGACCTGGGTTTGACTGATAGCACCCACCACAATTGGTGTGCTACTCCATATTGGATTTATATATATATATATATATATATATATATATATATATATATATATAGTAAAAAGAAAAAGAAAAAGTTGCAGCACAGCTCTAGTTAACAAGGTACGGGTGCCAGCGTCTAAACCTGATCAGGGTTCTTCATAGACAAAAATTCCAATGACGCAGCACTCCAAAAAAAGGTGCATTTATTCACACATGTCTCAATACAGCAACGTTTCTGCTCCTATGGAGCCATTTTCAAG